>NC_083649.1:6857905-6910405 GCF_963576545.1 Limanda limanda | reverse complement strand
GACCCCCGGATCCCCCTGAATCCAATGCTCCGCCATCCAGTTTCCCTTTAATCCTCCACGACCCCCATGCATGCCAGCAGTGGTGTATAAAGTACTTGAAAGCCATACTTGAGTAAAAGTACAGATATCTTACTTGAAAGTGACTCCGGTAAAAGTCACCCGTCAGAAAATGACTTGAGTAAAAGTCTTAAAGTAGCTCATATTAAATGTACTTAAGTATCAAAAGTATCTGGTGTTGAAATGTAGCAAAAGTACCAAAATTAAAAATGCAAAGTGCTTTTTATAGTAGGTCTATACAGACACAAAACAACCCAAAGCGTTCCTCCTCAAGATTTATCTCAACTGACTGAAAAATTATAACAACAATATGAATATGATGTATATAATGTATAATTTTACAAATTTTGAACCCTAGATGAGAGAGAGTGAGAGAGAAAGAGAGAGAGAGAGAGAGATAGAGAGATGCGCCGTGCGTAGAGGAGTGTTGCCCCAACCTCCGCTGCTCAAGTAACGAGCCAGTTTGAGAATGTAAGAAGTAGAAAGTACAGATATTGGTGCTCAAACGTAACGAGTAAAAGTAAAAAGTCGTCAGGAAAAGAAGTACTCAAGTAAAGACAGATATGTGAAAAATCTACTTAAGTACAGTGACAAAGTATTTCTACTTTGTTACTTCCCACCACTGCATGCCAGACGCACAAAAGCCACCACCACCACCACCGAGCCCCCCCTCCCCACTGGGGGAAACCGTCTCCTCTCTTGCAGACTGTATCGTCAGTGCTCACCACACCTCCGTCTCTAATTTAACCAGAAACCTCACGCCTGGTGCCAGGTTCCTGCCTCCAGTAACCTCCAGCGCCGCGGCCTCCTTCACGTTCGGTGTCGACGCTGCTGCCTCGCAATCAGGCCGCAGTCACGCTGCTCAAGAGCGGAGGATGGAAATCAAATAAGTGCACATTAGCATCAGACGTCATTTGGGTTTCCGTGGATGAAGCCAATTCAAACTGACGTGCCGTGTTCAAGGTTTAAAGGAGGGGAGAGAAAAAAGGAAAGAATCTACGGACTGAACAAAACTGGTCTACAACTACTAGAAAGTATTTGTGTCTCTCATAGCTTCGCATATTTACAAAATGACACAATTAATGTAACAAAGGATCGTGTTTCACTGTGCTGTACTTTCTTTCTCCTAGTTTGCTGAAAGGTTATGCATCTCTCTATGGACTGGATCTGAACTGGAAGGTCATCCATCTTCTTCTTTTTTTTTTGCAGTGTAGTGTTTTGATACAATGAAACCTAACTTAACTATCTGAGTGATAGAGTAGTTGAGTACAGCTGCTCTATAATATTTCCATTTTTATGATTTCCTTTTCATTCTACTACATGTGTTTTATAGTGCTCGTGCTGTTTAGAACAAGATTTGACACAATGAATAAACTTACACTTCGACTTGTGTTCTGGTGAAGCTTGTGTACTTTTACAAAATGTAAAGGATCTAAATACTTAATTGAACACTTGATAGCACATTTCATTAATTACCTCAAGCAGATCACACATTATCTAATATTTTAATTTGGTCAAGAGACTGAGCTAATTTGTAAAAACCTACGAAACGTCCAATCAGTGTTTGGCTGAGGGTTTATCTAAACGTACAATTCACACTTCAGCGTGTATAATGAAAAGGAATGTAAGCGTGTCGTATTGAGAGGAAACACAAGAGATGAAAAAACAAACCTTAACCCTTAAGTGAAATAGAAAACAGAGTTCTGTAAGTGAAAGGTTTTGGCTGATTATGGTCCACGGATTTGAAGGCCAATGTTTCCGTTTCCATGAACCAGGAGTGACATCTAGTGGCCAAAATAGAGAAAGACAGCGTCTCTGTTCCAGACCTGCAGGGGAATTTGAATCGGTCCATTCCATATCTGTTAAAACACAGTGGTACCGTGACCCACAATACAAATTCAAACACACAACTTTACAGACATACAAGGAAAATGGGCACTAATTGGTGTCAAATGGTTTATTGTGACATATTTTCGCTCAAATGTACAATTCCATTCACTGCAGGAGAACATTATTCTCTGCAGCTGCTCAAAGACGAGACTGTAATGAGGGAGAAACTTCAATTTCTTTAACGGGGATGTATTTTGTGTTACGAACTGGACTTTATTCAAACTTTCTTCACTTTGGTTGAATCACAGAACAAATAACAACAATTCAGAGGCTGATATGCTGAGTACAACCTTGTTTTATCTGTAATGGTGCTCTTGTTGAATCTTATACACTTGACTCACATCCAACTTTAAATATTCCACTTTTTATTGGTTCAATTAAATTCCCCATTTGACTGCATGATTTATTATCACATACAGATAAATGTCTCCCTGCAGTCTTGCAAAGAAAAGGCAAAACATCTGTCATTTCATTTACTAAAGGATTTGCACTAACGAGATAAAAAACAACATCCCACACTTCCAATCACACCTCTGTGATACAACATTTGGAACGGAAAACAGCATTACACACAGACTTTTACCATTTGTGCGGTTATTGCATTAGAAATACCCTGCATGTCTACTTCTATTCACCCCCAGCTCTCACTCTGAGTAGTTTAAAGTCCCTTTCATCGCTCTGTGGTTTACTAACCTCACAGTTTTTAATTAGCTATTAGACATTCTATCTTGTTCATGTATGCAATCGTTTTCTTTATTTTTACACCACTTCATATGGGTATTCAAAATGCATCACAATCCTGAACAAGCCTGTGTCGCATTGCATAGTTTCCTTTTAGACACATGAACTGCAAATCTCATCACACTGTAAAACTCAACGAGGAATCCTGAAATCCTTGGGGATATATTATAAAAGTCACACTCAGGTCATTTTGAAGTATAAATAAGGCTCAGACACTTCTCCCAGTTCAAAGCCTTCAGTGAACTGGCCTTAATAATCCCAAAGTACTTCACCAAAGTGCTTCATATCCTATTCATGCTTCCATCTTGATCAGGCGTCTGATCAACACTGTTCCCGTTAGTACAAAAAATAACTGCTACAGATCCTGTTTGCCTACAACTCCCTGTTGTATCCACATAATATTTAAGTTTCAGAACCAAAGAGATGAATCTGAAACCTGCATTATTACCATTTCAAACTGGAAACAAGAGTCATTGAGGTAAATCTGGAAAACAAAGCTTTGTCTAAAGGGCTGAAGGTAAAAAAAACAAAGTGCTGGTGAGATTGTGTCGGTTCGTGAGGTTCAGCGGAGAAGAGCAGTGTTTTCGTTCTCATCTTCAGAAAGTGTTTCAGGGTCTTTGACCTCTTTCACTTCTTTGGCCTCTTTGGAAACATCTACTCCGTACACAGCCACCACACTGAAACAAGGAAACACAGGTTAAAATGTCTCTGCTGATTCTTATTAAACCTGGCAACTGTTGAAACATTCCCAGCACACATAGATTAATGTAATTTATTAAAGTCAATAATATATCACATGTTAAACAGGCCGCAAGCGGAACATTGGAACTAAAATGACTCATTAGCGCGCATATATCCTCAGAGGCTGAACAGTTAAATTCAATCAAAATGCAAAATGTCAAAAAGGTCCCATCTTGCAACGTTAAAGAAAGTTAAAAAACTAATCCTGAAGTTGTCCCTTTGTCCAAATCTGTGGCAAAAATCTATTTTGGTTCTTTCTTGGCCTATTTTCAATCCTACCAGCGAATTCAATCGATAGTTTTTGCACAATTCTGCTGACAAACAAACCACTGGACAGGAAAAATATATATAACCTCCCTGTTGGAGGACTGCTCAAGGTGCATTTCAGTTTTATGGTATCATATCATTACAGACATCGATTGCTTTACATAGAAATGTGATCTTGAAAATGGCTGAAACACAAAGGCACTGCATAAACAAGTTGATTTGTAAGAGAACACATTATTTCCGTGTTATTTAGGTCACAAACAGAGGAGTTTACTTGCAAAGTTTGACAAAAACATTTAAGAAGGAGGATAAGTATGTGCAGCTCACTGTGGCGTGAGTTCGCTGAACCGGTGGCTTTGTTATTCTGTCGCCACTTGTTATGAAACAAGAGGCGGACCATGTGACAGAGGCAGATTCAGTCATGTCAACATCCCCCGACTGACTCAGCAGTTTCTACTTCATCAAGTCAAGTGGAACTGATCGAATGAGCGAACACAGTGTCCAACGAGTAAATGTCCTTTTATCGTCTTTCCTGTTTTGTTACATGACAAAACATCAGTATCGGTGTTTGAGTGCAAAGGCAAAGTTTAAGGTATGAGGTAAAGATTCATGTCAACATATTGTTGGAGGGGGAAGTTGCGTGTGATGAATGCAGGAATGAGGAAATGAGAGGGTTTGTTTGGTTTCTTCGTATCTATATCAGATAAACCATTTCTCTTTTCTGGTGAAAGTAAAGTAAAAAAAACAGCTGACTCAGCAAAAACAACAGGTGTTTGGGCTCCTCCCCCTGAAGCATGTCCAGCATGAACGGGTCATCGACTGATTAAACAAGACTCGCTGAACTCCTTGTGAGAGACATGAGGAAATGTTCTCACTTCACATTAAGTTATAACTTGTGTTGATGATTCTGTAGAAACAGATTCTACATGTGAATATGATGAATCTGTAGGCGAGGGGCAAGACTCATGGGCAAGAGGTTTCTGGTTTCTGTGTCTAGTCTGAACAATTATGTAGGTAATGATAAAAGAAGTGAGTAGGACTATAAACAGTGTAAAGCCCCGTTATATTGGCCATGGGTCCCAAGATGGAAGTTTGACGAACAGCAACAAGACCAACAAGTTCAACTAAATGTAGTTCTATGAATTAAGGAGAGTTTTGAAAATAGAGATTGATTCCTTCTTGAAAGATGTTGCAACTTGGACAAAAAACAATGAAGGAATTGGAATGAATTGGCCTGGAGGCTTCAATGGGAAAACAACTTTGTCAATTTGCAGTTTGATTGTGTGATATTTCCTTATTTGCTGGTGCGATCGTTTAATGTTGTGTAACGAACTTACCCGAGGACAGACACAGGAATAACACAGAGTCCTGCAGCCATCAGGAAGATGAAGCCAGGGAACCAAGCCACCGTGGCTGCATAGACACTGTTGAAGACTGCGCCTGATACGTTGTTGGTCAAATTCTCCAGAAATGAGAGTAACGCAAACAAGGCCCCTGCGGGAAAAAGACACTTTAAATCCACAAGTACATTTTCAAGATAACACTTGAAACTATAAGTGTTTTTAAAGGAACTTTGGACTCTGGAGAACACACACACACACACACACATGATACGGTGCATTGGCTCATGAAACACTCTAAACCCACTCACCCTGCTGAGACTTTGAGATGAGCTTTGACATCATCGAGCGCATCACCGGGAAAGGCATGATAGACAGAAGCATTGGCACCTTCACTGTGGTTCAACAGAGCACAGGACACACGTTAGATTACTCATCGTGATGCAAGTAACAACATATAAATACACTCTTCATTGTTTTTTTATTTCTAATCTGTACTGCTAAGTGACTTAAAGTTATGTTTGTGCAGAGCATTGTAATGTTTACAGCTGGATGTCGCCTCAAATGACACTTAAAATAAACAAAGTCTCGATCGTGGGTCTATTAAGTTTACGATGGGACTTTAGTGCCATCGCTACAACTTGTAGAAGTGGGAGGAACGACAGGCTCTGTCAATCAGTAACCTGCACAGCAAGCATTTACTTTTATTGATGCAATGTTCTGTGTTTTGTATAGTTTTGTGTAATTTAGTGTAAATCAAACTGAGTTACATGCACTTTATGAGAAAAGTACATCAACACTAAGGCCTTTTAGCTAGTTATTAAACCGGTGCATGTTTTAACTTTCTATATCTGACACAAGGTCAAAGGTGAAACTATTTGTTTGGCCTCATGAACATTGACGGAGTTCTCGAGTCTGGTCTCATGTACAGCTGACTTCTCCTGCAGTGATTGTAACTGCTAGTTGACTTGGCCATAGTATTTTATACTGACGAATTGTTTTATACCTTGTATTACTGTATATATATATATATATATGCATATTTATTTCATTCTTATTTATTCAATGTATTAACTCTTCAATGTATTAACTTTTTATTGTACCCTCGGCACCATTGTAATTAAGGGGTCTTGCCCCTCAATGTGTTTTCCGAGGCTTAAATAAATATTCAATCAATGAAACTATTGCTGAACTTCTCTGAAAGAAGGAAACCACGAGTTACACCAGCAGCAGCTTGTTTTTCCGGTTAGACAAATACTTGATCTTGTAATCAACTCACAGCCAGTGAAAGGGAGATTCAAATCGATTGTACATTATAAGCAACACAGTTGTAGTGTGGACTTTTCTCCTCACCTATGAACATCATCAAAGTGGTCTTAGTAAACGCCACCAGGACCATGCCTGTCACCACAGACAGGATCCCGATCAGGACAATGAGCAGCTGCGGCACGCCACAGTACGTGAAGAGAAACACTCCTCCAAAACTGACCAGGAACACGGTGGTGGACAGGGCGGAGCCGTAGCCAATCAGAATCTCATTCCAGCACAGTGGCTTGTTGAGCGAGTACAGCGTCATCAAGGAGATCCCCCCCACATAAGCAAAGGAGAAGCTGGTGAAGATGAGCATCAGGAGGACCAGAATAATTTGACACCTGCGGCTGGCACCTGTAAACATCTCATAGACCCCGTAGGTCATCTGTTTCAGGGCCGAGCGCTGGGCCGGCCCCCCCTGGATGAGGGCGTCAGCCGGGGGCTTCTTCACGGTCTCCTCCAGGATGAAAATCGCATAGAGAAGGATCAACACCTGAATGGACGCAGAGGTTACGAAGGGCCAGTTAAAGCCCGCAGCTCTCAGGAAGTAGCCCGTGGATATGGAAGCCGCTCCAGCCAACAGGCCGATCATCATGTCCAGTCCGGCCATGCGTAGGGTCTTCTGCTGGCCGTCCTCACACAGGTCGGCCACGTAGGCGAAGCACCCCCCCAGGAACGTGCCCAGGCCGCCGAACAGAGAGCTGAGCAGCGAGGAGGCGATGAGCAGGTAGATGCTGAGCTCAAAGTAGGACACGGCCAGGAAGGACAGGCTGTAGAGCAACGTGCCCACCAGAGGCATGATGATGGCGATCTTACGTCCCCCCCGGTCGCTGTAGGCCACGAGCATGAGGGTGACGATCATGGAGGGGACCGTGGAGAAGAGCTCCGTGTAGAGGGAGAAGAGAGATGCTTGTCTTTGCACCTCCTGGAAACACAGACACAATGGTTAAAGATAAAGTCTTAGAAAGCAAGATTACATTACATTACATTACATTTCATTTAGCTGACAATTTTATCCAAAGCGACTTACAATAAGTGCATTCAACCATGAGGGTACAAACCCAAAACAACAGGAATCAAGAAAGTACAATTTCTTCAAGATAGCCAAACTACAAAGTGCTATATAAGTGCCATTTAAGTGCTACTAAATTGTTAGTGGCGGAGGAGGGGAGTAGATTTATTTGTTTGTGTGCTTTAAGTTGTAGTTGTCATAGGACATTCTTTCTCTGTATGTATTTGCTTATCAAAGGCTTTAAGCCGAGCCAGGCCCTACATTAATAATAGCAATCATCACCTACATACACGGTTTGTTGCATATTACTGTTAAAATACTTTATAAAAGTGATCCGATATCTGATCGATTCTCGATATCTGCTGTCATGGAAATTTCTATACCAAGGACAAGCAAAGTAATTATCAATCTGGAAGTTTAATTCAACAACTGCAGTCGTGGCACAGAGCTCATACCACGGTGACAGATATGGGCAAGATAACAAACTATCCTAGAAGAAGCACACACATGTAAGAGAGATATTGGCAATTTAAGGTCATGAATAAAATTCGGTTTGACAATTTGTTTAACAGGTGTAGAAAGTTGTCTTTACAGGATTAATATAACAGGTCTCACTTCTCTGTTCTGTTTCCTCTTTCATATGTCACACGCAAGCCTAGGGTTGTATAAACAGTATAAATTTTTTTTTTATTGCAAGGGTGTTAACTTACCATTGCAAATGACTTCATGAAACTGAAGCTGTATAAGATCGTACTACCTGGAGCAGTATTATAAGAGGGGATCTCAACAGGTTACACAGGAGAAAGTCTGCTGTGTCCTGACAGTTGGTTGAAGATTGACACAGTCACAGATATTTTCTGAAATACAAATACCTGTGCTGTCTGTGGAGCTGAAGGTTATTTAATCGACACAAAAAACCCATGACAGAGCAAAACCTCAGGGTTTATCTATGATATTGATAGATATTAACTCCACAACGAGACTTCAGCTCTGTAAAATACAACCACACTCATTCTTAGTATGTTTTAAATGGTAAGAAATGAATGTAATTTAGAAGACTCCTTCCTACTCGAGTGGCTTTAATGTTTCATTTCGCTTAATGTCTTACATCGTTAATACTGGAATGGTTGCTGCTGTCGTCTCCACATCTGGAGGTGTTGCCCGAGATGGGGTAGGTGGTGTTGGTCAGGTCCTCCCACAGCCTCCGGTACACATACTGCGTAATCAGGGGATATATGAGAAAACTGGAGAAGGCGTACAGAGCCACCACGGGCTCCACGAGGAAGAGGCCCTTCATTTTGGACCTGATGCAGAATTCCCTTGATGAAAAATGAACAAGAGAATATGTTTAGAAATGAAAGTCTACTTGCTTCCAAAAGGTCATGGCCTTCTCCACATTACCAGCTAGTTGCTCACTCTTGCTTAAATGGAAAAATGTGACTCCTCCCGCAACTAATGGATCAGAGAAGTGATGCAGAACATCAAGCTGGCGCACCCTTAACGGCTCCATTGCAACATTTCACAAAACATGGCACCTACTGATGAAATATGCCAACAATATATCTATATGGTCATTTAAAAACACTTGGTTTGCTATTTATTTTGTTGCTACTTGTTTTTCTTTTGTTTATGTGAGTCTTTTTGTGTTGTCCTTGCACATGATCATGTATAAATGTTTGGTTTGTGTCACTGTTATTTGAACCACAGACAATAGGGTACTGATAATTTACACGTGTGAGCAGAGAGAAACCATATGGATAAAAGATATTGCAACTTTTGTGTGACACTTTAGTGAAATGGATTATTGCAGGATTTTAAACAATAATATAATCAATACACTATAATCGATAGTTTGCCTCTGTTGTTGCAACCTTTCACACTTCTGCCAGGTACAATGTGTGATGTAAACTGATCTAACTCCAAACACAAGGTAGTTTACAAGCAGTACAAATATCCGTTTTGGTTGTTTTTGTCTGTTGATGGTTATCAATGAGGCCATGTGCTCCACATACCGATCCAGCATGATCTGATTATTTGATAAATTAAGTGTAAAATAAGACGATGACCCTGAAGTGAACAGTTTGTTCCTGGGAACTCACTCTGCTGCCGGTGTTCCATGGCAACTGGTGACATGTTGTCTTTATTCCAGATGTTGTGGGTCGGTTGCGCCTGTATCTGAAGTGCGGTGACACGCTGAAGGTGGCGTTGAAATAAACATCAAATAAAAAACCTCTTCACGAGTTAATGTCATATGTCGAATTCAAAATCACGTAGAGATATATACAAATTAATAAAGTGTGATAAATTTGGATGGGATTCGCAGTAGTAGCTTGTGGCCTGATGACGATCTCAAAACCACTTCGCGGCTCGGAAACGTCCGGTGCGTTTCAGAAAGTAGACGCGTGGCCATCTCCACGCGAAGGGCTTCTGTTTCCCGCTGGTGGTCATGACAACGCGCAGACACCAATACGTGTCCTTCGAAAACATCCCCATCGTCAACAAGGTGGAAGCTTGTGACCTGTTTCTGTGAGTAAAGTTGGTGAAGGTGCTTTTATTGAAAACCCCTACGAATGCACAAAATGTTTATTTGGTGTATTTATTTATATCTTATTCTTCCTTCTTCATTAAGGAGAAGTCTCCTTTGATGATATAGAAGACTCATCTTCTATGTCATCAAAGGAGTATTCTCCATTTAGGAGAGCTGGGTTCAAAGAAACCATAGATTTGAAAGAAACACCCACAAAATACTTCAGTTTGATCCTGTGGAACAAAGTTTAGGTCCTCGGAATCAGACATTTCTGACTCAGAATCAAGACAAAGAATTGCCTCCTCATTGTCCTCATCCTGATCTTCATACAGTATCTTTAAGAACTTATCAACCGTAAGTCTGAAATGACTGAGACCAGCCACACTAACACTCTGGATAGAGAAAAATTAGAAGCATATTTTCAAATGCACATCAATCTGTCTATTAAGTATAAACTGTTATATTTCGAGTTTTATTGTGTTGATCTAGCTATGGTTAGCAAGCCAGAGAAGAAGCTAGCTTGCTTACAGCTGGTTAGTATTATACATATTTCTTATTCTCACTGGTAATGGATTGTAAAATAAGACGTACATGCATCAGATGTGCAAAAGCAGTTGTGTGAGATGAATGGTGTGTGTCTGTGGTGAATACATACTGTGTGGGTCATGTTTGACCCATGTGTGTGTTGGTGATGTAGAAATACAAACTTTACGATTGTTTATGAAGTAAGAATAGAAAACAAGATGACACAGGCGTTTTGGGAAAAAACACGAATCTACGACCGAGTCTGCAACCGAACGACAACATCTGGAATAAAGACAACAAATCACCAGTCGCCATGATCCCCAGTTGAACCGGAACACCGGGTGTGCAGGTTTAGATCGATATTTACCCTTTGACCTTCAGTTTGCTTTATACCAAGCTGCAGACAGGGACGTGCAGAAGCTTCCTACCTTTCACTGGAGGGTCGCGGTCATGTTTGAACCTTTAGTTTCCAGTCAGCAGGTCATCGCAGCAGCTCGGGCTCAAACCTTCTGTTGTGTCCGGGGACGAGGTTGTTGTGAAGGCTGCTAGCCCCGCCCCTTGCGCGTTGTGATTGGAGCAGTGTTGTGAGCCGTGCGTTCATTGGCCCAGAGGAACTGTCACCCACTAGAAAAGCCGAAGTTAATTATCAAAACGCGACCTTTTTTGATTATTAACATCGAATGGAATCACGCGTAACCGTTGTTTTAATACATTTTACTTAAAGATTAATTATTTGCGCAATATAAACGCGTCAGTTATCATTATATAAAAGCGTGCGCTGCCACATTACTAGGTATTACGGTACCACCACGCATGCGTGCCTTGCGTCGGGAGGTTGGGATGTACCATTATACCTGCACTCTGGGGGGGGATTTGTTGAAACAGCAGCAGAATAGGAGTCACAACCAGGCAGGGAGAAATGTTAGGGAGACATTAATCAACCCTTTTATTTCACTGTCATAAAAACAAAACGCAAATGAAACGTGTAGTTGTGAAATTAAACTGGTAAAATGTTTACACTAGCTCATCAGAAAGGACTGGGACCCTATGACTGGACTGTACTGGGGTCCCTGCCACTGGGCAATAATGGACAAGCTGTACTTTTCACAATCCAGTCTCTAGTGTTCACCTACAGAGTATTTCACAGTCTTTGGTGCTTATAGTTTTTTCCAGTATTAATTTATTTTTTTGTTAATTATTTTTTATATATTTATTATTGCAAAGATGGACCACAGCAAATTCCTTGTAGGTGTAAATCTGCTTTACGATAAAACCCACATCTGATTGTGATTTTGAATTTGTGAGATATTGTAGTTATTCCAGGTAATTTGGTCCAGTGTGTAAGGTTTAGATCCATTGGCAGAAATTTAATATAAAAGAATCCTTCTGATGTTTTCACAAGTGTGTTTTATCAAAATTGTACGAATTGTTGTTTTCTTAACCCTAGAATGGGCCCGGCCCTTTATATGTAAATACTTTATATTTACATCCGGTGCTGGTCCTCTATATGGAGGCTGCCATGTTTTTTTTACAGTAGACCAAATTGGACAAACTAAACACCTTTTGAGTTTTTATTTCAACTGAAGCTACCACAAATTCTCTTTCATGATTAGAGGTGGAGGTTGAGGTGAAGGGTGTTCAGCTGAAACATGCAACTTCACCACTAGATGTCACTAAATTCTACACACTGAACCTTTAAAGGGTTAATTAAGTTTTGTTCTGGTTAGTTTTTTTGTGCCAGTTAAATCATTTTGTGAGTTTCTTTGAATGGTTTAAAATGAAATGTAACTTAGGAACTAATAGAGGGATGAAATTTGGAATCAGAATCAGCTTTATTGGCTATGTATGGGTACAGATACAAGGAATTCGACTCTGGTTTTTCTCAACGTAGAGAAATAGACAAACACACACACAAACAAAACAAGGACAACAAAGCAGAACAAGGTTAAGCAAACATTTAACTAACATGTTCAAGTATGAATATAAATATATATGCAAAACTATGTATATATGAACATAACAACACAACAACAATGACAATGATTCGTTAAAGAGGGGCAGAAATATTGAAATATGTGGTGTGTTTGCAGTTTAGTCTGGTCGATGAATGAAACAAACGTATACATAAATAAATAAATAAATAAATAAATATTACGGTAACGTCAGGTGGGCGTGCCTTGCGTCGGAATGTACCATTCGGCCCTGGCACACCGGGACGGATTGTGTTGTGACAGCGGCGGAGTCACAACCAACCCGGCGGGGGGACACGGTAAGGAGGCGTCCATCATCTGCAGCTTCCTGTGATTTAAACACAACACGCAAACCTGGTAAAATGCGTGCACGTATCCCTATGTTATAGATGTCCTATGTGTGTAATATACGTGTTCATCCCGGAGTGTAGGGGTTCGTGTTCCCGGACGTGCAGCTTGGTACCGACCGTCACCGAACAAGCTAGCCAGCGTTAGCCTTCCCTGTGATTAACGTAGCTAGCTTAGCTAACACGTCCAGCTAACGTTAAATACACCGCAAGCTGCTTTTCGCTGTGTCACCTTGTGGTTGTCTCACCGGGGTGTCTCGGTCCCTCTCCTGCCGGGGACAGAGCCCGACAGGCGGGTAAGAGGTGAGCGGGAGCCGGGGCGGGGAAGTCGTGACTCTCGGTGCCCAGGATGGATGCTGTTCCCCCGGCCTAAGGAACGTCCATCGCACCGCGGAGCTCCAGATGCTCACCTTGCGATATTCACTTTTTATTAATTATTAATTAAGATTCATTCGTGGTTTGCGTCGCCACTTCCGCAATCGAACTTGATTGCGAAATTTAGCTTTTCTCTCATCCACCGTGTTGGAACTGATTTCCTATTAGCTGCACGATCCCTTATTATTCATTAAAATATATAAAATAAAACCCCAAATATTTAAACTGCAGTAAAAGTGAAAGGACTTTAATTTTGCAACATCTTTGCATCTGATTAAAAATGTGATATCTTGAATATAAAGACAAATAAATACATACTAGGCAATATCAGTAATTATGAATTGCAAACAACAACAATAACATTCATAATCATCGCTATTGTTATTATTAATATGACAATAATAAAGCATTATTCCTATAGCAAAGGTGTAGTGCTTAAAATTGTTGTTTCTTTCAAGTTTTAAGATGTTTTAGCTTCAGATTTCTCAGTTTTTTTGCTCCTGAGTGAAGTTTGTTATTTTAAACAACAAAACCTTTTACAAATCTGATGTCTAACTTTAAAACCAACCACTTAACAAGCTAAAACATCTTAAAACTCCAAAGAAACAACACTTGACCTTTGCTCTAGGAATAAGGCTTTATTATTGTCTTCTCAATAATAAGAGTGATGATTATGACTGTTATTGTTGTTGTTTGAAATTCATAATTACTGATATTGCCTAGTATGAATTTATTTGGCTTTATATTCAAGATATCACATTTTTAATCAGATGCAAAGATGTTGCACAAATAAAGTCCTTTCCCCTGCACATCACCCTTACTGCATTTTACTCCATTTATATTTAACATTTGTCATATTTCTATAGATGAAAATATTACTGCAATGATTATTGTTATGGTTGTATCGCCCAGCCCCATGATTACTCTATAAACACCCTATAATCACAGCTTTGGTCTCCTCCTCCTCCTGTCACAGGTGTTGTGTCTGATCTGCTGTCGTTTCTCTTTTTTTTGGTCTCCAGGTCATAACTTTCTGAATCAATAATGGCGTTCAGCAAGGGATATCGCATTTACCACAAGCTGGACCCGCCCCCCTACAGCGTCCTAGTGGAAACCAGGACCAGGGAAGAATGTCTCATGTTTGAATCGGGAGCCGTTGCTGTTCTGTGTAAGGCATCTTGTCTGATTGTCCTGTGTGATAAGATGTACCTCTGGTAGTTTGTGAGTTCTAGATGTGCGTTTGTGTTATGATTAGGTCCCAGGTTTCATATAGCTTTTTCTAATAATGTGTCTCCTTTGTTTACCTTTTAGCGGCTGCAGAGAAAGAGGCCATTAAAAGTTCTTACAGCAAGATAGTTGACGCTTATGGAATCCTGGGCGTCCTCCGCCTGAACTTGGGTAAGCTGCAGAATCGTCTTCTCTATGTTTTCATTCTTGTTGCCTCAGAAACGTCCTGTGTCTGGTCATGGATTTGACCCTTAGGTTCATGTATGACTGGGAAGGCTTGTCACTGGTTACTCATAAGCTGCTTCCTTCTGTCCTCCACGTGACCTTGAAGTCTCTTGTTATCACAACATTGAAAAAGCTGTGGAAAAGATTAAAGCTCATAGATGGCTGAGATTTGACTGGCCGGGGATTTTGTGGAAATCACTATTGTTTCTTTGTCTTTTAGGGTTTGATTTGTATTTTGTATTATTTGTAATTACCATGTATTAGTGGTATAACTGATGCTCCACCTTCCCTCTGCAGGGGACTCCATGCTCCACAGTCTGGTGGTGGTGACAGGATGCAGCTCTGTGGGGAAGGTGCAGGACTCTGAGGTTTTCAGGGTCACACAGACAGACTTTATATCACTGAAGAATGATCCAGGAGACGAGGACCGGATCGCTGAGGTGCGGAAGGTCCTGAACTCAGGACACTTCTACTTTGCTTGGTCTGCCAGTGGAGTCAGTATGGACCTGAGTCTCAACGCACGTCGCAGGATCCTAGAAGATTCTACAGACAACCGCTTCTTCTGGTAAGCACGTGAAGTTATTTAATGTTTCAGAGTAACTGTATTTCTGAGAAGACCAGGCAATAATTTGACTTGTAAAATACCAAAAGATGTAGATGTGAACTAAATACACGTTCTGCAAATTGCCCAGTCTTCCATTTGTGGTGAGTTCTTGTGAAAGTGTGACGTGGGGGCTGTGGGATTTGCAGCTAAGGTGTGAAAATGAACAGTTCACACTGAATTTGTTTATGTGTTTCCCTGCTGATTTCTTCTCTTTATGAATCAAAAAGGAACCAGTCTCTTCACCTGCACCTGAAACATTACGGAGTGAACTGTGAGGACTGGCTGCTGAGGCTGATGTGCGGGGGGGTGGAGATCAGGACCATCTATGCAGGTCACAAACAGGCCAAGGCGTGCATCTTCTCCCGCCTCAGCTCAGAGCGAGCCGGCACACGATTCAATGTCCGGGGAACAAACGACGATGGACAGGTCGCCAACTTCGTGGAGACTGAACAGGTGAATAAGACCTTGTACAGTTTTATCGAGGGTCTCTGGTGGTAATAAATCTCTTCACTGCAGCAGGGCCAATAGGTTTAGTAGATTATAGTCGGTGTTTTCTTTGTTCATCCAGTGCCATTCAGAGCAGGAGACAGTGACACACACACACTGAGCAGCTTCAGGCAGTTTAATGTTTACATAATGTATCGTGTACATTTGTTCATCCAGGCCCATGACCTTGGTTGATGCACTCTATTTAAATACTGGTTATCTATTGACTGGTCAGGAGCAAATGTGGTGGATGTCTTGTGGGGAAACAGCTCTAATGACGTGCACCATCACTGTAAATACATTGTGTTTAGCCGTTATAATTATAGGTGCATTGTCAACGATAGCACTGACAGGATAATAATAATAAACCTGCAACTTATGGTCAGTCAGTATTTTATTTTAGCCTAAGACGTGTTTATGTGGCTGTGAAAGCTCACAATTCTAGTCTTTGTGGAAAATGACTAATAATTCACTCACATTTTCCCTTTTCGAAGTTCCCTGTTTGAGCAAAGTAACAGGAAGCTGCAGGTTGGGCGCAGTTACTGGAAGTACTACGATCACAGCTCAGTTTATGATAGTACAAATCAAAAAAATTACAGTTTCAATAACTACCACAGATTCAGTGTCAATACTCAATAGAAAATTAACATTATAAGCTTGGCAACTGTGGAAGCTGTTGCAGGGTTTTTGTGTTGGATTGCATTGTGTTGTCAGGTGCTCTGTTGAATTTGGTCAACCTCTGTTGTGATGTTTTTTCTTCTCATAGAGAAATTCACATGTATCCACTTCACTGTGGTTTTTAGTTTATTGTCACTTTCTTTTGTCTTCGGTTAGGTGGTTAGTTGTCTTTCTTTCAAGATTCATATATTTTTATTACAAGCTATGTGTTTTTTTTGTATCCCGACTGTTCAAATTAGTGATTTCTTTTCTAAAGTAAAGATGTTTTGTCACGTTGTACATAAACCTGACCCCTCTTCTCCTTTCTCTATCGCAGGTTATTTTCCTGGATGATAGAGTGTCCTCCTTCATACAGATCCGTGGGTCCATTCCTCTTTTCTGGGAACAGCCAGGAATCCAGGTAATGAAAACAAAATCTGTTCCACCTAGCCAGCCTTGGATTCTGAGGTTTTGATATATCAAGAAAATCATGAAAGGCTTTAATGTCATATGGCTGAGACTCACTCTGTGTGCATAGTGTAAGTGTAAACACTGAACTCTGATGAAACCTGTGGAATTCCCTCAAACAAGGATAACAAAAAACAATCATTTATAATTGCTAAGCCAGTGTAATTACACTATGTTAACACATTTTGTCCATGCTGTGTTCAGAAAAAGTCCATTAAGGGTGTTTTGTTGCATCTGAATGAGAATCGGAACCTTAGTGGACCGGATGAAAACCCCCACCTGGTATAACCCTCTTTATTTGCTCTGTGTGGTGCTGGCGCTTCTTTACTGCGGATGGGTGTTGCTCTGTGCAATGCCAAAGAACAGGAATGAAAACTAAAGCTTGCCCATTGTGGATTTTTATTCAGGTCCCATACGTAGTTCCTTTCCAGAAAATACCAATTTAGAGCTTTACAGTAAGAACTAGGATCATCCATTATACTAGACACACCATCACTGGGATTCTCCTTCTCCTGTCCTGACATTGCACAGACTGGTGGATTAGAGCAGACGTGGGTTAAGGTTAATCATAGATATAGTGGTTGGTAAAGGGCATGTTTCTGTTTTCCTCAGCTCCCAAACTTCTTTGGTCAGGTGAGAGCCTGGTCTGAAAACATCCCCAAACCACTTCCCTTCACTGAGGCTATTAATGTTCCTCTGACAACTGGATAGGTGTAAACGAATAATTAGGATGGATGGAGTTGTTCTGTCATGTAGAGGAACAAGCCAAGGTCATATTAGTAACCTATTCAGTCCGCAAAGGTTTTGTTCAAACAAAGGGTAGCTGGTTTGGCGGTTGTTTTCAGACCAAACTGTAGTCCTGCTTTTACAACACTGTTGTAGCTCTTATCCCCCTCTACCGACTGCGGCTTGTAGGCTTACCTTCTCCTCGCCGCTCTCTCCAATTCATTCCCTGAGCTGGATAGTTTCAGATAGCTTGGATAGTTTTATCCAGAAGAGTCATCGATCTTTAAGCAGTTAGTGTAGATTGCAAATACGTATGAATTAGTCTCTGAATCTTAACTGTAGTGCAGTATTTTAAAACCCTGCAAGGAATGATGTAAATCGATAAGGTGGTAGGATTGCCCACACTTAGTCAGTTGTTAGAGCCCTGGTTGATGAATAAAATCAAATTATTTTTATGGTTGTTTTGGAGAAAATAAAACATCTGTGGAATATTTTATTGGTTGGAAATGATAACTTCAGGCATTAGTCAGTCATTTACAGATTCAAGGACAAACCTTCGAATACATGGTTAATAAATACTAATATTATAGATCAATCAAAGTAAGATGGGGGGAAATATGTTGAGCTTGGGGTGTTTTTTTGGTCTGAGGTGTACAGCTGTAACCTGAGTCCTTTCCGATGCCATCTCTGGAAGTTATTAAATATGCAACGACATGCATGACAGCAGAGATGGGAAGGAGTGACAAAATGGCAGAAGCATGGAGCTAATTGTTAAGCCCTGCCAAACATGGGCTTCGCCAGAATAGGCACAAACGTTGAAGCAGATGAATATGAAGCAAGGGAAATATAAGGGCAAAAATAACCAAAGACAGAAACCAGAGATTTTAAAAAGGAAAGTCCTGTCGGAGAAAAAGCCGACTGAACCAAAATAGGGCAGGAGGGCTGTGGATTTCTTTTAGCTGGTAATAGGATGACAGGAAGAAAGGGTGATTTAAAATGATGGAGAAGATAAATCCAAGAAGAGGGGGTTGTCCACAAGCAGAGATGGGTGTGGAGGAAAGGTTGTGACTTTTTGGAAGATCTTCAGATGTCTTGAGCAGAAGCATTCCTCTCTGACATTTCATCAACCCAGGGGTTAATAGCAGCTTTATGGCTCAACCTCTCACATGATACTGGTTCAACCAACGTGCAGGTTGCAGCTAAACTACAAAACAACCAGACCGGCAAAACATTTAAAAATTAATAAGCACAAATGCATACCCTAACAGTGATATAAATGCACCCTAAAAGCAAGTTTTCATATTACATAATAGAATTATTGTCTAAAATCTAACGCATGTTGAGACGACAATAATGTTGCAACCTGACGTCTGTTCAGTTTTTGTTTCGGCCTAATATTTCAACCCCCTGATGATATCTAGGTTTACATATTTATTAAAATTCATGTTTCAATGTCCAAGTGTTTGCAGGGTTTATTGAAGCTCGATGCATCAAGGAGAAAAGTGATGAGCAATAAACAAGATAACAAATGTAATGTCGCCCACAATCTGAAGGTTGCCTAAGGTGGGACGCATTTAAACCCACATAGACTCAAATGGGAATAGACTGTAGGTCATGTTATACTTTATCGAATCAACTGCATATATGTTTTACCTTTTTATAGGGTTTTAATACCTACATTTTACTTCAGATTACTCATGTTGTGTTCCACATGTAACCAAGTGACTATTAGACTCTGAGACACTGTTTACTCCTCGGCTGGTTGGTCACTGCATCTTATCTTCTGAAGTCTTTGTTGAGCAGATGCAGGTCAGTGCCATTGAGGGAGGGGCACAGAGACCTGCTATCAAACGGGTCCCTGTGTTAAATCAGTAAAGACCATAGTTGTGACAAGTTAAGTCCGTTAAGTTGAGTGTGGCCTGTGTGGAGAGGTGGTCGAGTACAACAAGACCTAATAAGGAAAAATACCTAAAGAAGTAGAAATCCCTTCACGGAGTAGGGAACAAGTAAGGACCTGCAGTGTGGAATGAGCTGGTTTCCTTTGGGCTTGTGTCCTGCTCAGTCTGTCAAGGTGCAGTCATGTGGTGTTTGTCCAAATTTAGCCAGTATACGATCAAAATAAGAGAATATGTAGAAGAATAAAACCTTGAAAATTCGAACAAAGGTGTTGGAGAGGTATTGGAGAGATAACCAACAATATTCCTCTGCTGCTCGGTGTCTTAATGTGTACGGACACATCTTCCCATGCCGCCCCTGTGTCGCTGTTTCCCTTCTCCACACTTTCATACTTTATTTTGGACTCAATGGTCTCATTTCCGCTGTTAAACCGTTGTTTAAAACTTCAACCTCTATCCCAAATGCATTCTTCAACAACAGGTTTTCTGGCCATCTGCAAAAAGTATTTTTTACATCTTCTGATCTGTGACAAAGGAGGACTTTGTGACTTGTCTCTTTTTTGTCTTCTGTGACTGTCCCTTCTCTGCAGGTTGGCTCTCATCGTGTCAAACTCTCAAGGGGATTTGAGGCTAATGCACCAGCGTTCGAAAGGTAATTAAAACGTTCTGTGTCATATGTGGACACAAGCGTGTGTGTGTCTGTGTGTGTCCAGCTGCTTTATCTGGCCTCCAACTGAGCACCACTCCTTAGAAGAGCATAGCAGACACCCTAATACTATGTTTGCTGCAGCCACTGCCCTAATTACAGCAGTGAAAAGCTCTCCAGACTCCTGAATGAGACAATGTTAATTGAAGTCTTGTCCTCAGAGACAGGTTTATTGCAGGGAACGGACAGGAAACATTGGGAGCCCTTGATTAGCTGTCGACCTGAGTAAATTCTCATTTATGTTTATTGCAGAAAGTTCCTTTTATAAAAGTTCTGGCCCACCTCTCGTGAAAGTCAAATTATTATTACAAAGCATCTAATTAAAGGTTTGTGAGTTCTTTCAGAATCACTTTTTATCTGATTTATTGAAAGAACATCTTGTCTGGCCACCAATACAAATAATTGGAAGAAGCCCCATGAGGATTCTACTTTTACCTTAAACATTACATTTGAGGATGAATCCCTTTATCTTATCACAAATTTGCCCTTTCCCTGTCTACAGACCAGAGACTGTATATCTACAGACACAATACAGACGCAGGGTCAGCAGCAGAGAGTAATTAGTTTGATGGACTGCCACTGGGGCTTAAACCCTCCACAGGGAAGATGATAACCCTAATCACTGGGCCACACCCTGATAGCGCCCTGCTTATCACCTGTCTGTAGCCGCTCTTATCAGCCTCACAGTAACCACACTGTCTGTGGCTGTCTAGCTTTGAAGAGACAGTTGGTGGTTGTTTGATAACAAGACATCTTGGACTATAGAGGACGGTCTCTGCAGGGCTGAGCTCACTTTCTTTATTATGTCCAGACAAGTCAGACTGTATCAAATCAATAATTTCTTCACACTTGGAATGATGCTCCTAACCAGTTATACCAGATTGATTGGCACTATTTTCTTTTACGTACCCTTGCTTTGCACTATGCCACTTTGAGTTCTATCAGACCTTCAGCTTTACAAAACAAGTAAACCTGCGTCACTGCATCTTAAGCTGTTGTTGATGACTCAGACGTCTTGTGTGTTCAGTATTTTTAAGCTTAAAAAGGAAAAGAACATGTATTGGGTAACCACTGACTAGCCTGTGCTTATTATGGGATTGTGTATGTTTTCCAGACACTTCACTGCACTGCGGAGGTTGTACGGTAAGCAGGTGATCCTCAACCTGCTGGGGAGTAAGGAAGGAGAACACATGCTCAGTAAAGCGTTCCAGGTGAGAGGAGCCATTCTCTGACATGCACAGCTTCATCTAATTGCCTCCAACATGACCGAATCCGTCCACAACACAATGTGTGTCAGGAGGACAGACGCTCTTTGTAAACCCACACACTTGCAACACGCAGGAATTCGTTTGAGTAGGTGGACACTACTGCCCCAGACAGAATGTTGCTCTTCTTCTACTGAGGGATTCCCTGGATCTAACGTATCAAACCCTATAAAATATTTTATTTTTTAACTCCCTAGGGATCAGTTAGCCCAAAAACATGAACTCCAGTCAGGTCACGTTTTCCTCTGTGGTCGTGAAGTTGTCACAAAACACTTGCTGTTGAGATTCAAAGCCCCACTATGTTGGGTAATACTGAAGAGCAGGTTTACTACTTAGTCACACATGTTGTCTCTTGTATAAGACACGGATAAAGATCTAGTGTAGCACTCAAGTTTCATTGTTATTGTATTGTACAAATTACAATTAAAGTAAAAGCATTGGTCCTGGTTGGTGTATAAAAGTTATAAATAACACATTACACATATTATATAATGCAATTAAAATGACCTGAGACAAATGAGTACAATTAATAAATATAATATAGACAGCAGATTTCACAGTCCACAGTAGTTATGGCTGCACAGTTCATAATGATTACGTCACAGATAACAGAAAGTTATGACAGTGTAAAGTAAATGTCAAATCGATCTGGTTCAATTTACCAGGAAGCGTTCCAGATGTCAACAGCAGTTCATCTTAAAACATGACCTGCATCTTCAAAGATGATTATCAAATATTTCCTTCAAATTCAAGTCACTGGTTGTTATAACAGTGAATGAAAGTACATGTTGTAGAGGCAATGCATCTTTCACACACAACATGTTTGTGTAACATTATTTGCATTGAGTTTGAATTTGTTTATTTGACTAAGTCCTCTTCCCGTCTTTCTTCTCCAGAGTCATCTAAAGGCGTCGGAACATGCGGCAGCAGTGAAGATGGTGAACTTTGACTACCACCAAAATGTGAAGGGAGGCAAAGCAGACAAACTTCACAGCGTCCTGAAACCCCAGGTCAACAAGTTTGTAGATGAGTGCGGGTTCTTCTATTACTCCGGAGAGTCCGGCATCACAAGGTGAGAAAGAAATACAAACATGTTATATGAAGTGTTCAGGGTTTTGGGTTATTCTTCATTTCAACGTGACTTTGTAGGAATCAGGGTGGGACCCTCAGGACCAACTGCCTGGACTGCCTGGACAGAACTAACAGTGTACAAGCCTATTTCGCCCTCGAGGTAGGAGTCTGAACACTAAGCTGTAGTGTTGTTATAACATATCGCATTTTCATTTCTCCACTCAAAGTACATTGTCTTTTGTGAGGATGTTTTCCCGTCTAACTCTCTGCTCCTCACAACCGCAGATGCTGCCGAAGCAGCTGGAGGAAATGAGCCTGACGGAGAAACCCCAGCTGGTGGCCCGGTTCCAGGAGGTTTTCAGGACCATGTGGTCGGTTAATGGAGATTCCGTCAGTAAGATCTATGCAGGCACCGGGGCTCTGGACGGGAAGGCCAAGGTACTACTTTCAATTCCAATGACTCATAATAAGAACACTTTAGGCAGCATGTAGTGCACAGCAGGTTGTCTGGCTGCACTTGATGTAGGATTTCTATGAATTTGGAATGATGGAAGGAACTTAATCAGCCGTCAGTTAAGCTCACATCTAACAGCCTAATGAATGAAGCTTTTAAAGGGAAGACATTAAAAGCCACAACCAGAAATAAGGCTGAAGCCCTGTACAGTATTTTAAACAGTTCTTCACTTTGATAGGCACTTAAATCCTATCTAGTTGTGCATTGTGCATGCAGTGACAGGATCCTGCATGAATGTGCAGTTGATCCTCTGTGAGCAGCAGTGAGTGCTTTTCGTTTCTTAACTCTTGTGTGCTGTCTCTTTCTGCCGTCCTCTGGACATCGCACCTGTCTGGTAAGTTAACCAGTGCGTTGATGTCGTATTTGAGTTGTGGGTCTATATCTGGTGCATTATTGATTGCAGTGTCTGTGGGTCAAATGATGATGGGATGGGACAGTTGGAACCTCTATTCGTATATAAATATACGACTAAAAACCTGATTCTATTTCCCTTGAAATTTATTTCTCTTTTTTTAACTGGGGAACTCTTAAGTGCTCCTTGGAGGCTTCTGTGATTTACATTTCATTCATCATTTTTCTCACTGTGGTATCATTTGCTTGAACTGGCCACATCTGCTGTCCTGATTGGTTGAAACTGGAGGGATCATCTCAAATTATTGCCATGTGGAATTGACTCAAATTGTGTCGCACAACTCAATCTCTGGCAGTTTTGATCCATCGTGGTCGGTTCACGAGTACAAATGACTTGAATCTCTTTGAGGTTTTTTCTCATTCACTTCAACTGTAATTAGAACAACTATATCTTAATTATTGTGTGTGTGTGTCTGTGTGTGTTTTGTAGACTGGGAAGCTGAAAGACGGAGCTCGCTCTGTGACGAGGACCATCCAGAACAACTTCTTCGACAGTTCTAAGCAAGAGGCGATCGACATCCTGAGACTGGGCTCCACACTCAACAGTGATTTGGCGGATAAAGCTCGGGCCTTGCTCACCACTTCCAGTCTTTACGGTAATTATTTACTACAAGTGGAGAATAACGCATTATTTATAGGATTCAACAGATATTTGGCCAAAATCTACTTAGAAATAGTATAATATTACAAATGGGTTTTTGTAGCTTTTACATATTGTAATAACAACGAATATAATTTCCTTTTGGCTCCATGAGGGAAGAAGAATTTTTTGGAATATGTTGATGCGTGTCTGTAACCCTGTAAGCCACAAGCTGCTCTGTGAAACAGGAGGGTTTGTCTGTGGCACGTCAAGTGGGACGTGTAATCTCCATGTGCCAGCCCTCTGTCCCAGTTAGATTACTGCTGACCCACTGCTCTGCTGGCTCTATCTGTTCAAGCGCTGGTTTAACCCGCCCTTCTCTCCTCTCTCTCCCTCCTGCTCTTGCGCACAATCTTAGTCACTGAGCCCGTCTTACAATCAGGTATAGTAACTGAAAGACTGCCCCCAGTGGATGGATGTTTTCATCCTCTTGTCACGCACTGTATTTGTCCTTCCATCTGTGTTTCCCTACTCATTATTGTTTATTCATTCATCAGTGGACGTTGGTAGTGGTTTAACACTCTGTCTTTTGTATTTTATCAGACTCCTACAACAGTGAAAGAGGTTTACATTTCTTGTTGGGAAAATTTAGAGAGTGAAATAAACCATTACCAATGTTGATTATTTGATTTTTATCTGTATGTCGGTAAAGTAAAGATAAAATGTTGATAACAAAATGTATATTCCTCCTCCTGTGCCCCATTTCCGACCATTGTTTTGGACTTCCTTTCTTGTGTTTGGTCACTCTCCCATTGGTTTTGATTTGATGTTTTCCCATGTTTGTAGTTTCCTTGTGTGCCACCCTTCCGACAGACCCACAAACACTCCACCACTTCACACTCTAATCACACTCTCCTCCCATCTGCAGCCTCCCCAAGGGTATTGCTGGGAATGTGTCAGAACTACCATAAATACACAATGCCCAAGCAGATCCGGGTGTGTGTCGGCACCTGGAATGTGAACGGGGGTAAACAGTTTCGCAGCATTGCTTTCCGCAACCAGACGCTCAACGACTGGCTGCTCGATGCTCCAAAGAAGGCGGGGCATCCTGAGTTCCAGGGTACGTTGGTTATAACTGCGTTTACTGTGGACAGGATGTGACATGAGGCAACTATAATGTGTTCATTTAAAGACACAGGGATGAATCTTCAGTTTGACTAGGAAATATAAAGTTTATCTGTAGCATATGTTGTACTTATTAAATCCATTATAGAGTAGAATATTGCAGAAAAGCCATCGGTATCAGCACGTTTGATTGCTGATATGTGCCAAATTTTAAAATCTTGTTTCACAGAATAAACAATCCAAAAAACAATTGCATTTATGTTTGCATTTTATATAAATTGAATTTAGTTTATTTTCTTAATGTGTATTTTTTGTCTTTACAGACAGCAAAGCCAACCCCATAGATATATTTGCCATCGGTTTTGAGGAAATGGTTGAACTGAATGCCGGCAACATCGTCAGTGCCAGGTATGTGTCCGAGATATCAGCTGGAAATAACCCAGACGAGATAAGGAAATAGCTGAGATGTTTCTCCTTTCGGTTACATAAAGTATATCAAGTCCTTTTTCTATGCTCCAGCATCGTATAACTATATAAACATATATTGCAGTAAGTAAAAACCCTGATGTCCATGGATGTGCAGACTCAGTAGTGGTACTGTGTAGGTCTGATCAGACAAGACTAATCCAGATGTAAAATCTTGAAATTTAAAATGTTGATAATTACAGTTACTGTATTTTTTCTAGTATTATACTATTTCTACACCATAACACATGTTTCTGTTCTTGTCTCAGCACCACGAACCAGAAGCTGTGGGCCGCTGAGCTCCAAAAAAACCTCTCACGTGACCACAAATATGTTCTGCTGGCTTCAGAGCAGCTGGTGGGAGTGTGTCTGTTTGTTTTCATCCGCCCACAGCATGCGCCCTTCATCAGGTATGACCTCTACACGTTGTCTCGAGAAGGGCGTAGAATTGTACTGTTATCACAGGTGTTTTAATACATGTGGTCTGTGTTCCAGGGATGTGGCCATAGACACTGTAAAAACTGGAATGGGCGGAGCCACAGGCAATAAAGGTGGTGTTGCCATCCGCCTCCTGTTCCACACCACCAGCATCTGCTTCGTCTGCTCCCACTTCGCTGCTGGCCAATCACAGGTCAAGGAGAGGAATGACGACTACAATGAGATCACGCGCAGACTCAGCTTCCCCATGGTAATAATAATATGAACTCATCCATCAGCTACATCATCCAGGTTTTATAATGTGGAGGCCACAGTCTCAAGGTCATACTGTCATTGTATTGATTGCCTGGAACTGATGTCATATTTGCAGACGTGAACTGTTCCAGTGTAGACAGAGGGGTGAAAGTCAAAGAGCCAGAATTAGTTTTATACAATCCACCATCTTCCCCCTGAAAGAGAGCGTTTGGTGTGTTAATGTGGAGTAAACATCGTGATAATCTTTAAAAAAGCAACTGTTCATTCTCCTTTTTGCTGAACTGCATCTGTCTTGTCTCCCCCAGGGTCGACTGCTTTACTCGCACGATTACGTGTTCTGGTGTGGAGACTTTAACTATCGCATCAGCCTGCCCAACGAGGAAGTAAAGGAACTCATCAAACAGCAGAACATGGAGGCCTTGACAGCTGGAGACCAGTTGTTGGATCAGAAGAATGCTGGTTTGGTACGAACCAAAGAATACATGCATATTTACATGCACTACTGACTGTTTATGAAGTATCAACAGAAAACATGTGATTTACTGTGATTTGAGATCTGTGAAAAATATGTTTTTATTGACAGCAGTTAAAGGATTTATGTTTTTACGTCTTAAAAAAAGCACAGTAGAAAAACACACATTTACACTGAGGCTGATAATAAAATGCTCTTTTCTCCCGCAGGTTTTCCGAGGTTTTATCGAGGGAAAGTTAGATTTTGCTCCCACCTATAAGTATGACCTCTTCTCAGAAGATTATGACACTAGTGAGAAGTGCCGCACCCCAGCCTGGACTGACCGTATACTCTGGAAGAGGAGGAAGTGGAACTTTGACAAAACAGGTGAGAAACAGAGCCACTGTCGTACAAACCTAAATGATCTCACAACACTGGCGTAAATGATCCTGCCTTCTTTGGTTCATCAGTCAAAACTAAACACCACAGCACTAAAACTTCAGAATACTTAATATGTGAATGTACTTCTTGCACTGCCTGTAGCTGACGAGATGAATATAGTTGATGCAGCTGCTACGTCTGGGGAGAATGAGGAGGATCCAGACAACCCTTGGTACCCCGGCACTCTGAAGTACTATGGCAGGGCTGAGCTCAAGACCTCAGACCACAGGTAACAACAGGATATTTATTTTTAGAGCTGACCAAGTTGTTTCATTTCTCTTTATGTCACATCTGTGTCAAGTGAAAGCTAATCTGAGCTAAAGCAAAGGTAACCACTTCCCTTCTGTGTGGTCTGGTTTCAGGCCTGTGGTGGCGATAATGGACGTGGACATCCTGGAGGTGGACCCAGATGCTCGGCACCAGGTTTACAAAGATGTCATTGCCATGCAGGGGCCTCCAGACGGAACCATCCTGGTGTCGCTCTGCACCTCCGGCCCCGACGACTACTTTGACGATGCCCTCATAGACGAGCTGCTGGACAAGTTTTCTCAGTTTGGAGAGGTCATCCTCATCAGGTGAGCCTGACTTCCTGACGCAGAGAGACGTATTTGACCATCATTATTTGGTCGGACTACATTGATGGTGTCCTTGTTTGTGCAGGTTTGTTGAGGAGAAGATGTGGGTGACGTTCCTGGAAGGTTACTCTGCTCTCGCTGCTCTTTCTCTCTGTGCTTCCACTGTAAGTCGTCACAAATGAATTTAAAATAATTCAAAGCTTTAAGATAGATAGATAGATAGATAGATAGATAGATAGATAGATAGATAGATAGATAGATAGATAGATAGATAGATAGATAGATAGATAGATAGATAGATAGATAGATAGATAGATAGATAGATAGATAGATAGATAGATAGATAGATAGATAGATAGATAGATAGATAGATAGATAGATAGATAGATAGATAGATAGATAGATAGATAACTTTATTCATACCCGAAGGGAAAGGAAGTCGTCATAGCAGCCGGTATATTTGAATACAATAAAATACAATACAATAGAATAAAATAAAAAATATTGAGGTAGAAAGAATAAAAAACAGAAACACAAGATAAATAGGTAGATAAGGTGCAGTGGCAAGATGATGGTAATAGTACTGATGATATGATGGTAATGTTATTGTTAGACAGTATATAAAAATAGTACAGTATATATAATATACAATATAACATAATATATATTATATATGATAGTAATTCTACCAATATAATAGCAGTATATAGTAATAATGGCAGCAACAGTATATATAATAGTAATATAATAATTATAATTATAACATGTACACATGTATAAATATGTGTATATAAGCTTATATACAAAGACTATACAGAGAGTATGATATAATATATGATATATAGTAGAGGTATAAATATAAGTATTTGACTATACAATAGATAATATAATATACTATGAGTGTAAGAATATGTAGACAGAGTGTGCAAAAGACAATATTATTGTATAAAATGATATATAATATCAATATGGTTTATATGAACACATATCACATATGATGTGAAGTAAGTGTATATGGAGCGGAGTGTTGTACAGGGTACAACACCAGGATTTAAAGATGCTCCTCTGAGTCTTCACATACAAAATATTGAATATGTACCCATTTCTATGTTTTTGTGAAACACTGTTTTGTAAGTTGTATGGCAAAGTAATTCTCTTTGCTTCCACCTCTTGGTTAGGTCCTTGGCAAAGTGATTGACATCCACCTGAAGAGTCCAGGCTGGATCAAGAGTCTGGAGGAGGAGATGAGCGTGGACAGGATCTGTGGAAGTATCCCCACCTCAGCCAGCTCCACTCTGCTGGCTGAGGACACGGACATGGGCGACGATGATTACGATATGGAGGGTGAGCAGCCGCTTGTAGTCCCAACCCCATATCATCAGAAATGTATACCGTGTATTCCTGTTTATGTTTATTAATTCCTGCCCTCTCGCCTCCTGCCTGCACCAGGTGATGTGGATGAGGAGGTGGAGGAGATCCTTCCCCAGCACCTGCAGCCTGGAGCCGGCGTCGGCCCCGGGTCATCACCTCTGCCGTCCCCCCGCAGCAGCCCCTGCTCCTCCCCGACCCAGGGAGAACCCTCCACCCCCAGCAGACCCAGTCGTTCACAGCAACCCTCCCGACCATCGCAAGGTGAATAAACACCTGAAATCAGAGTGTAGACCAATCATATGTCCGGGTTGTGGTCTTGAATATAAACTGTAATTTTGCTCTGTTTGTGATGCATGGAAGCTGATTTAAGTCCATCATCAGTGAGGAGAGGAAGTTCAGGTAATTTCACGTGTGTCTAGAGTTAGAAGTGGTGTGTTCACTAGAGCGGTTTTAAACTGTGTGCCGTGTTAGATTTATCTTTCCTTAAATCACAACTGTGCATGAGGGTGAAACCGAAGGATGACACGGTGTGAAGACATGCACTTTTCTTTCTTTTTACTTTAATGGCATTAAGTCATGCACTTTTCCAGAGAAGTTGGAATGTAGTGGAAACAGTATAAAGGTTCTTTTGTGTATTGCGTTAATGTGGAAGTTCTCAAATGAGGCAATCGCACACATGTCTGGTTGTTCTCAGGTGAACCGCTCCCTTTTCATGTGTAAACCTGCTTCTCTCTCCATTGTTTTTTAATTCCAGGGCCTCCTGTGGACTTCCAGCCGGGTGCCCCCACATCTCTCTGCCTGGAGCCCAAGCGTGCCCCCCCCCCTCGTCCTAACGCACCTCCGGCCAGACCAGCACCCCCCCAGCGTCCACCTCCACCTTCAGGTAAATCATCACCCTCGACCCCTGTGTATACAGTTTATTAAAACCTAGTTTTCTCCTCCAATGCTAATCAGAGCATCTTAATAACACCCTTCATGTGAAATGGGGGTATTTACATTCTCACCTCTGTCCCACTGCTTCCACTCATTCCTGAAGGAGGCATGAGTCCTCTTCCAGTTAGGAGGGACTCTGGAGGTAAAGTCACTGCTGTAGAACTTTGTGATTATGTGCATTCAAAGTAGTGGCTGCTGTTTTTCCATCTGCTGCTGCACACACATAAGCACATTGCATTAGTGCGGATTCAGCAAGCTGTCATTTTAGACTGAGCACCTCTTGTGTGTTGTGGGATTTCTGATTGGATGAAACACCCGATCTGTGTGTGCAGACTCTATATCCTACATGTAGAGCTACATATCCTGTAGGTGTCCCCTGAGTTTGTGGAACCTGACCTTGCACATACGTATGACTGCTGACAGCTTGTTGGAGTATTTAAGACCTCGCTGCTTTTTTGCATCTCGGCTGCATCCTCATAGAAATAGTTCCTTTACAACGATTGAATAATATTTTAACACGCAGGCAGGAAAATGTATTTATTCACTGAAATATCAAAATGACGTGACCCTCTCCTGCATCTGAATGTTTGTACACGCTGCTGCGCCGCCCTCGGGTTCCGCCTCAGCCTTTCAACTGGGTGAGTGTTAGATTAAGTTTGTTCATGAGGTTTTGGAGTTTATGGTTCAGTTCGGAATGCTGCTCAGCTTGTGCATCAACTAATGAGTCATCTTTATATCTGATTTAGGTGTTGGAAGTTGTAGATAAAATGTAGCTGGCCTTGTAGTGATATTAACGTCTTTAGTGAAATACCTTCTGTGGTGTATATGTGAGTTCTGTTAACTGTCCCTGACCCAGAGAGTGTTGCCCTTATGTATCTGACAGTAGCTGGTAGTTGAAGTGTTTAAATGAAGATCTGTTGGTTTGTTTTTTTGAATACCTTTTCCCCTCTTTGACTTCAAGACTGTGGCGAGTGTCCCAGCCCTCTGCTCATTAGGAGAGGCAGTGAAGGTAACCGGCTCGCTGGTGTTTGGTTTTTAAATGTCACCTGATCCCTGTAGACTTACACCAAGTGACCAATGTTAGTAATACTGTTTAAATATTGATGGCTCACCGCTGACCAGTTGTGCATCCTTGTGGGCAACCTTAGTTGTGTGTGTGTGTGTGTGTGAGAGAGAGATGTGCTTAGTAGCCTGTTGAAAAACTAGATTATTTAAATGCAGAATAAATTGGGAAGAGGTTAAAGGACCAGGGGGAACAAATTTACTTTCACAATTACTGTGCCACTGCAGGAAATTCAAATTTTGTTCCCAGGAGACCAAATTTAATTTCCAGTGGTGATTATAAGACCCTAACAAACAGGTGTCAGGTGCATTTTACCATTACAATCATTTGTATTTTGGTCAGAAAGCAAATCTCAGGACAGATGTGCAATAAAGTCCCTCAGGAAGTAAATATTGAGATTCACAGCATCTCAGACTTCACCGCTTTGCTGCTTTATTTCCACCATCTGCTGTTGCTAGTGCTTCTTGTAAAGTGTTGTCGTGGGGGAACGCCTGCACCCCCACTCTGTGTATGACAGTAATGTGGTTTGGTTTCCTTTGTGCTGCAAAGGACCAAAAAGCCCGGCTCTCCCTCGGCCCTCTGCAGGTGAGTTCCTCAGAGCCGGACGCAGCCTCACTTAGCACCAACGTAACCACAAGGGGCAAAAGGGTTGTTACTCCATTATTTGTCCCATGAAAGCCGGTCTTTGTTCAGGGGATGTGGGGTCTGTGATGACCCTGTGTTGTGTGTTCATGCCCCTGACACAAAATGAGCCTGTCTCAGGTTGGAGGATAAGGTTTGGTTGCGTAGCCTTTTGGGGACTTGGCCCGTCATCACCTGACCCATTTGCATGGAGTGTGTGTGTTTAGCTAAAACCCTTTGTCCCAGTAAAGGGTGTGTGTGTGTGTGTGTGTGTGTGTGTGTGTGTGTGACTGTGTGGTTACCAGGGTTGACTTACGTTAGGTGGCTGTTCGGTGAAGTGTGACACAGAATGAAGACATCCAAGCGGCGTGAGAACGTGTTCACAGGCTCCAGGAGGAGTTCAGTGAGAGAACAGCAGAAGAGGAGTCGTGTGGTAGCAGTTGGCTCAGAGAACAAGGGCTGCCTCTCTCCCAGAGCTTCTGCAGCTCAGGAATGACCTGAGTCATCATTAGTAATGAAGTCAGGCAAAAGGAATTTGGTCTGTACTAGGTTGGGGCCGTGGTTTTCAGTGGACTCCAGGTGTTTTTTGGGGTATTTTTCAGTCTCCAGGATCTCCCATCTGTCTGAGCGCGCCTGCTTTTCCTCAAGCCTCTCTCTGGGACTTGATAAATACTTAAGAGAGGGAGTTCTGTTTCTAATGTCGCTGGTTTTCTGTCTTAACTCTTTCAGCTCGAGGAGCAGCAGGAGCTCCTGCACCTGGAGGTTTCCCCAGACCGGTGAGATTACAAATTGCTCCTGTTAGAAAAGGATTGTGACTATTCTCGCCCTGATTCCTGCCCAACTTCTAAATGTCTTTCTATTTATTATTCCCTTCTTCCTCTTCCAGAATATCCCTCCTCGAGCCGGGGTGATCAGTATTCCCCCCCAGTCTCGCCCACCACAACCTTCTCACCCAGGAGCACCGAGACCGATACCTGAAATGCATCCAGGGGCCCCCCGACCCATCCCGGACACCCACCCTGGAGCCCCCCGACCTGCGCCCGGGGCCCTGGAGAAACCCACTGACCTGCCTCTGGGTATTATACAAGATGATCCCTGTGAGAATGTTAATTCATGTGGTGCAGGGAATGTAAACTCTTGCTCTGCTCCCTCCCTCAGGCCCTCCACTCTCAGGACCACCTCCTGCCGTGAGACCCCAGGCTCCATCACAGATGACGCCCCAGTCTCCAGCCCCCCCAGTTCAGGCCCAGCTCCCCCCACGGATCCAGCCCACCCTTCAAGCTCCGCTCCTGCCGCAGCAGGCTGCACATCCCAAAGGAGGATTTCCTCCTGCTGCTGCTGCCGCCCCCCCAGCCGGACCTCCGCAGGGTCTATCCTCTCCCAAACCCCCCCCACGCTCCCGCTCCTCTCACGGACTGCCGCCTGAGGACGCCAAGCCTGAGACGGCCCCAGCTGCACAGGTGAGTGACAACTTCCGTTTCATTCAACGATTAAGAAAGTCAAGCTCCACAGATTCCTGTTCAATTTCTGCTCCTTTACATTGTGCATTACGGTAACTGCAGCAGGTGGGTTGTGAGTGTTGAGCTTCTTTTCTGCCTCGTCATGATCTGAGCGAGCTTGTGTGTCATTCTTCCTGCTTTTGTCTCTCTGATACGTTTGTCTCTCTCTCACAAGCCGGAGAAGCCCTCAGGGTGACAGGTACTTGATATTACACCCCCCCCCCTTCCGTCTCATCCTCCATAGCACAACAGTCTCCGCTCTGATGTTAATACACCCAGTAACCTCCTCCTCCTCCTCCTCCTCCTCCTCCTCCTCCTTCTCTCTCATTCTCGTGTTTTGAATATCATTCGTTTTGTTTGCGTCTCGCACGTTATTTTAACCTGGATGTTTTTTAGTCTTCAGCGTTGTTTTGTGTCAGGACCACGGAATGGGGCATTATTTGTTTTTTGTCGGTCGACATTTCAAACCATAAATGACATGAAGGTGGAAAAAAAAAAGAAAACAGATGAAAATGTGACGTCTGTTGTCGGCCATGTTTCCCTCACTCGTCCTTTCATATCTGCTCGCTGAGGTTCATGTGAGCAAATATGCAACGGCCTCATGATTTGATTTGACATTTTTGTTTAATTTGTATTATTTCACTCATTTGTATTAGAGTTAGTGTTTGTATGTGCACTGTGATATATACACCAGTTGTTAGTGAGGTTAACACAACACAAGTTTAGATTTGTTTTGTATTTTTTTTTTGTAGATTAAAGGCACCCTGCGGAGTTTTGGATCAGTGACGATGTGGATCAATGTTTTAAAGATCACGTCCTCGTTGTTTTTAGTCAAATCAAAGTACACACAACTAAAAAATACCCTTGATAAACAGCTGCACACATCCAATGAGTTGCAAGCCAGACCTTCTTGTCCATTTGTCCATTGTGGTGAAAATATTTTTTATGTATAAATTGGTATCGAAAATTTTTTACCCCCCTGTATTGGTATCGGCCTCCAAAAATCTATCTCTAATGAGAAAAAGCTCCTCAGGGTTTCTTTAATCTCAGCTATAAACAATATTCATTATAGATATAGATCAATTAGATTAGATTCTCCAATAATCTTTTACAGTGTATTCATAATGGTATTTTCTCTTTCTCCTGTCTAGACCAATGGACTGAACGGACTCCAAAACGAAGCACAATGGAAGCCTGACCCCTTCGTCGCCCTCCTCTCCTCCTCTTCCTCGTTCTCCTCCTCCTCCTGGCACACGACCCAGTCCCTGACCAGAGGCTCCTCCCTGCGAGCCCCCCCCTCTGTCCCTCCATCCACATCCTCCTCCAGCACTCTCCCCTCATCCTTCTCCCTGCAGCCCTCCGCTCTGTCAGACCTGCAAGCGCTGGATTCATCCTCCTCTTCCTCCCTCTCCACCCCGTCGCCGCTGGCCTCCACCTTGCTCCCGCCTCCTCCGGTCCCGTCTCGCAGTCGCTCGCAGGAGACGCTGCGTGCCTCCCCCAACCCCTTCCCCACCGAGTCGCTTCCTGCCCGACCCAACAGCACCAATCCCTTCACTGGTCCGCTCTCGCAGCACCACCGCTCGCTCACCCCGGACTTCAGCGTCCAGCGTCCCCCCCCGGGATCGAACCCTCAGAGAACCATACCCGCTCTCTCTCAGCCACTCGTTCCTTCCTTCGCCTCCCAGCTCCAGAGGACAATGTCCCTCTTTACACCTTCATCCTTGCTCACTCCTGCCCCGGCTCCTCTGGCTCCCTTCACCTCCGACTCATCCCCTGCTCCTGCCTTGCCTCTGGCACCGCCCTCCTCCATCCCACCGACCATTGCACCTCGCGTCCAGCTTCCTCCACCGGGGGGGAAACCAACCAAGCAGTGGGTCACCTTCGACGATGACTTGGATTTCCCAACCACGGAAAAAACACCACAAATCCCGGTCGTCCCTTTCAATTCCCTCCCGCCCCAAACTCAGACTCCTCGCTCCGTGTTCGACTCGGAGCCCGACTGGTTGTCCACGCCCCCTTCGGCGTTCCCCACCCTCCCCCCTCCTCTCTCTGCCAGAACTGCAACTGCTAACCCCAAACTCCCAGAGGGTCCCAGTGACAGCGGCTTCTTCTCCGGGGAGTCGACAGAAAGATAGGATCACCCTTAATATGTAGAGGGAATATCCTGATATGTATAGACCAATGACAAAATGTGTATATGTTTGTGTGTATGTACAAAAGAGACAGTATTTAAGTAGTACAGACCATTCCCCTTCTCAAACCCAGGAAAGGATTTATATCTCGAGCAGAATAAGGAGACGCGCGTTCCAACCTTACCGCACAGATATTAGCTTGTTCCCTGATATTTACGCTTATTTTAATATAAATCGTTCCGATGTTTATTTTTTATCCATGGCAGCAGACGTGCCTGTGTCTACAGTATACAGTTAAACAAAGTATATCTATTCGCACAAATCATTTGTGTAAGCACCCGTGCAATATCAAGACACGTCTCTGGCTGTGAAGCACCCCCCCCTCCACCTGCGAGGGTCAATGTTGCCTCCATATTAACGAACACGCCGCGGTTTACATCCCTCGTTTCTGACTGATCTGTGCATCCGAGGAGATGATCATCTTCTACTTTCTCAATTTTGTCCTGTAGATTTGCAGTTAGATACACAGATATACTTGTAAGTGTGTTTTTTTTGAGGGGGAGCCAGGTTAAAAGTCACATTGTGTGCTAGCTTTTTTCATGAATGTACTTTTATGTTGCACTGGGTTCGGTCACTGCCTCCTCGCTGACGCCACAGCGGCGGCGTGACTCGGCGTCAAAGTGAAACTGCTCGTCCACCTGATGGCAACACACATTCTCTCTCTACTCAGTCATCACTCTGTCTATAGGCCGCTCTGCTTAGCTGAATATATTTTGTAGCTCTATATCAAACACCTATACATAGTGGTTATGTATATATTAACGTTTTCAATATGGAAACCCTTGGCTAATTGTGCGTGTGTGTTTTTTGTGATAACCGTATCAGTGGTTTGCACAATGTACCTGATATGCACTGATCTGCTGAACGTGCAACAAGACGACAACGACAAAGACGACAACCTGAACCGACGAGAGGGATTTCTTCCTCATTCCCACTTCCTCCTTGATTTATCCAAAGCATCAAACCGTGCTGGTGTAGATTCAGAGACTGGGGCTCGTGTGTGTGTCTGTGTGTGTGTGTGTGTGTGTGTGTTTGCTTCCTACGAAGATTTGAGTCTGCGAGCGTGACGTGAAACGCGTCGTGCGTAATAATAAGAGGGAACATCCACCAAGCTTTTACTTTCCGAAAAAACATTTACTCTAAATACTCTATTGTTGATACTGTGGTGAGAAGTGACGTGTCGTGTTTGAGGTGCATATCGTCCGTTTCTGTGTTTGCCAGTGTTTCTGTTTGGATGTAAGTGTGTGTACAGGGTTAACCGTGGAACACCGGAGCTTTCCCTCCTCAGAGGTCTTCTCTTATATAAGAACATATTTGCTTACAGGTTCAGAACTTTGCAGCCTCTGTATTCACTCACTCGTGGCTCTAATCGTATTCCTGCTCTCCAGTCTGCTGACAACAAAACACCACTGTATGCGAAACAGCAAACAATCCAAGACAAAGGACTTCATTCCCCTTTCAGAGCAGCCGCCACCTGAGTGAGAATTCCAGCGCTACTGGAAGTTCACTACGTATACAGACTCTTAAAAACTCCACTGTACGGTCGGACCCTGAATGCGTCGCCAGAGAACGTTTTCCAGTCGGGTTGTTTGTTGTGTTGCTCCCGGGTCGCCGTGCGGCACACATTCCAGACGGGAGTGTGATCCCAGTGTTGGGTGTCAAATTCTTCCACATGTGATATCTAGCTGTTTCCCTCTGGTTTGAGAGCCCCGGATTCCTTAATCATTCTTAAGGTGTGCTTGTGTGTGTGTGTGTGTGTGTGTGTTGTGTTGTCGAAGGTGACGTGTCAGTACTTCATTGTTCACCTACTTCACTCGGTTGACAACGACGACAAGCAATAGTTTAGCGAAAAGAGATCCGTGAGAGCCTGGTGCTCCCTAACACGACACACAGCAGCTGATGAAGACCGATCAGATGTGTCTTCCCTTCTCAGATCTACAGTAATGATTTAATTCAAAGCATTTCAATGGTTCATGGAGGATAAAACGTGCGAACCAGGAAAGCACCAGCTGAATAATGCTTATCGCGCTCTATCTAAACACATGATTATGAGTAAAAACCTATATCTGCATTAACAGTAGACGACTAGCCAGTGCTTTTGTGTCACGTCATGTTCCGAGAGGAAATTTTATAGGAAACAATTTGCTCCTTTTTGTGAGGTCGGTGTTCCTTTTTATGGCTATAACCCCCCCCCCTAGTGTATAAGAGTCTGTGTTGTTGAACATATTCTGTGCGTATTCAAGAGAAAACATGACGCTGCGACTCGTGTCAATATCCCGACGTTCCATATTTTAAGTGCACAGCTGATTGCACAATTATGTATGAAGCCGTTTATGTTGTATGTATGCAAAAATAAATGTTCGTTGACCTGAGTTTTGTATTTGTTTTGATTGCAGACGCTTTACTGCACGACATAAATATTACACACTTGTAAACTGATCATGAAAATTAACTTATCTTTATCTTCTATCTGCACTTTGATTTAAATGTAGGGTCTAGATGTTATTTTTCAAAGGTTAAATATCACACAGGGACTCGTTTATATGGACCTTTGCATCAGAACCACTGAATTGATCTGTATCTTGTTATATTAGCTATATTCTTTAAGAAATATATAATTAAGGTTACTAGGCCTCTTCCTATTTCTTTTACAATTCTACCATAAGAACTAGATAATCGTGAAGGATTGTCCGGCTAGTTGCTGATTTTGTCCCTTTTGTGTTTTTGTTGTCAGTGAAAAAATAAACTTTATATTTTATTCAATATAAATTTCATATAAATTTCACCAACTTGATCCTAAAATGAAACAACCCAGCAGTAAAGCTGGTGCACGCGACTCTTGATCTAAAATATATAATTAGATTCTTTTTTTTCCTCCACGAAAGTCTTGCAACCTGCAGTAATTATATCTGATTTAAGATCAAACATTAGTTATTCCATTACACTAAGTTTCACCCTGTTTAGTTAAAGATAAAAAGACACTTTTCATACTTCATTGCATCACTGGTTTATTTTTGATGACTTTTTTTTAATGTATTTTTAGGGCCCGAGTCTCGAGACTTGACATTCACAGTCAGGACTACTGACACCTAAATCATCCCAATAAAAAATAACCTTAACTAACCCTCTGAAATTGAACCAGTTAATTTTAAGTGTGAACCGGCTCAACACTGCAAACAGCTTCTGGACACGAGTCAGCATTGAAAGGCAGAAGTAGTAGTAGACTGGATCATTAACTCCTGTGACAAAATCCTGCATGAGACTGCGGTTAGGACCGCCTTTCTCATTAGCATACGGACACAGCAATGTGGAAATGCATAAATGTGGAAATAAATAAATGTGGAAATATATTTAAGACATTTATTTTTGTATTTATTTCTGTATTTATTTATTTCTGTATTAATTTCTGTATTTATTTATTTATGTATTTATTTATGCATTTATTTATGCATTTATTTATTTATTTATTATTTGTATGATCCTCCATAGTAGTCTGCAGCCAGGTACTCTGGCTCTTTGCTGACACCTTGGGGTCAAACTGTTGGGATGTAAATCTCCGCAATTATTGAAATACACAACGGTCAAATAATGCATCACAATGCAGTTGTATTTCTCTAAATCTATAAACCAACAATGTGACTGGACAAACTATTGACACAACAAGGAAACACGTCTTCATCTTTGATTCCAGAGTTTATGAGGCTCACTTAAACATCATGATAACTCACATTTTACGGCTCAGTCCCAGGAGACGCTCAGTCAGGACTCAGTGTTATAGTGAAGATCTGGATTCATGATCCCACACCGTCCATTATTAACTAAATACATGATCCTAAGTTTGTTATCTACATCAGGGGTTTTCAACCGGGTGTCCGCGGCCGCCTGGTGGTCCGCGTCGACATTGCCGCGTAGTTTGTATGATGGGAATTTTTATTTTCCCCAAAAGAAGGCCCAAAATGGCAGAATTAATAATGAAAATATTAAATAAAACAAAAGAGCGAAAAACAAGTACTTTGTAATAAGAAAAACAAATTGGCATAATAGCCAAAACAATTAATTGCAATAACAATCAACTTTACTATGTTCGCTTGTTGAGAAACAATTTCTCAGGAGAGCTCTAGGACTAACGTCTATCCAGTAGCAGTTCTCCCGACAGAATGAATAGGAACGCTTAAATCGGGCCAAAGCACGCCCCTACAATTGGCAAAAACCAAAATACCACAATAAACATGGGTGTCCCAGGTACGTGAAACCAAGAAGCTTTAACAGCTAATAAATTAAATTCCACATGGCTGGAAACCCCTAACCCCCAACACTAGCAGTAGGTGGGATTTGCTGCTGGTGATCATGAGGTTAAACTTAAGTAGGCCTCAATTGTTTGTGTGATATTGTATGATTATCATTTGTGACATATTCTGCATTACTTTGTCATCTTCCCTCTTCAGCTGTAGCCCCAGTTTATGTTGATCGTTCTTGATCCCCGTTACTTGAACGTTCTCTCAACATGTCAGCTACATGTCTGTACATTTAAGTCATGAACGTTATATATTGATGTACATATGGTTCTGAGATGCAGTACAACTACAAACTGCATTTTAATTTTGTTTTCAATTCTTAAGCACTGAAAATCAACCGTTTTTGTTGTTTTTTACACAGATTTTTCTAGATTTGTTTGAAGTTTTTTTTAGTAGATATATCTAGATTTGTTTTCTATGTTGGTCAGTCGGCAACATGGAAAACCAAATGTTAAAACTTCCTTTTTTCCACATGCATGAACGAACACACACACGTAGGCACGCGCGTGTAGGCACATCAGTGGGCCGCGGATTACTTTCTAGCCAGAATGGTGGTCTCTGGGACAAAACCAGTTGAAAACCCTTGATCTACATCATAACCATTACAATCAAACATTAACTGTGAACCAGTTCATCTTTATGGGTATGAACTGGACTTTGAACTGGGTGGTTTCAAGAGTGAACTGGTTCAACACGGAAGAGGAGCCTGAGAACAGGGCGCTGTCAGACTCCATTTTCACCTGGACGAGCAGAAGGAAGGAAAGTGAGCAGGTAAGTGTGAACACAACTTTCTGAAAGTTTTACTGTCTCACTCTCACACCTGCTGTTAACATCCGTCTGCTGATCACATGACTCTAAGTTTGTCAGTTCACACCTGGTGACAGACGTCATGTGATCGGATCCCAGAGACAGATGTGAACAGCAGGTCTGGAACAAAGAGACTTTAAAGGACTAATTAACAGAGTTAACTCACAGTTTCACGTTTTATCTTCATCACATCTGTTCATCAAGTGTTTAATAACAGAGCGTGTTTTCACAATCATAGGTTACAGCAGCGGTCACCAACCAGTCGAAAATCTTCACACACACACACACACACACACACACACACACACATACACACACACACGCTCACACCCAGAGTCATGTGATTTCCAGTAACTGCCGAGCGGAGACGGTGAAAGTGAAAGTGTTCAGACCATAGATATAAACACTAGATGACTCGGCCGCGATGCCGGCCAACGGAGACGAACGTCACCACATGGCGGCCATCTTGCATCGGGCAGCTCGCTCACCCATAACATTGTGTTGGTAGTGGTAAATAACCATAACTTGCTCAATTTTCAACCGATTTTGAAACGGTCTGGTTTGTTATAAACGTCAGAGATGTAGATATGACACTGTGTACTTATGAATAATTATGTTATTTTCTAAAAAAAATTATTAAGTTATGCAGTAATGATTGGCTGAACACATTTAACCTACAACTTTCTCAGGTTACCGTGACAACAGGGAAACAGTGTATGAGGGTTGACTGTTATATTTGAAGAACCACTGAGTTTATGTACCTGGCTTCATTGTGTGTGTTTGAGCTCACAGTGTTTTTCCTCTCAGACTGAAGATGAGTGGTATTGAGGAGGAAGTAGACAACGCAGAGTCTCAAGGGTTCAGCTGTCTGTCTCTGAAGAGTGACCGGTCCATGGGAGAACCTCTAACCTTCAGTAATGAACCTGGACCCTCACACACAAAGTAAGAGACCTGCTACAAACATGTGAAGCTCCAAACTGAATCCTCAGAGAATGAACCAGTGAATGATGTGTTCTGAATAAAAACATGTTTGTGTTTGCAGAGGTCAGGACCACAGACTGAGAGCAGAGTCTCCAGGGTCCAGCTGTGTGTCTCTGAAGAGTGACTGGTCCATGGGAGAACCTCTAACCTTCAATCGTGAACCTGGACCCTCACACAAAGTGTGTGAGACTGTTTCCACTGTGACCTGCTCTGAAGATGATTTAGTTTCCTCTAGTGTGGCCCCTGCATTAGGACACAGCTTCATTGAAGTTGGTGACTGATGTCTCACGATCTGGTTCACAGACAACAGCCTTCCACCAAGTTCACTGCTAATCTGTTATGTTTTATAATCCCACTAATGAACCAACCAACACACAAACATACTGGGTGAAAACAAACCTCCTTGACAGAAGTGATGACAACCTGTGACTGTGACATGTGAGTTATCAGGAAATGTCTTCACAGGGAGAGGAAGAGGAGTCCTGTTTCTGAGGAGGAGCAGTCGTCCTGCTGTGCTTCGTGTCAGGACGTCCTGAAGGATCCAGTCTCCACCAGCTGTGGACACTGGTTCTGCAGACAGTGCATCACCTCATACTGGGACCAGTCTGGTTCTTCTGGAGACTCCTCCTGTCCCCAGTGTGGACAAAGATCCAATACAGGAGCTGGAGGTCAGACAGCCGGTCAGAGCTGCACTGTACATGTGTCTGCTGATGTCTTCACTTTGACAACAGCACATGTGGTTTTATATTGTTCCTTCATACAGCATCAACATTTAACATCGTTATAAAAGCACAAAGTTAAAAAGCTTTTATTTTCTGTAGTTTTTCTGTATCTGATGAAAACAATCAGCAGATTATCAGATTCTCTGTCTCTGACATTGTTTCTTGTCTTTCAGCAGATCGTGGTCTGCAGGAGGTTTCAGATGAACATCAGCTCAGCCTGAGGAGGAGATGTGAACATGTGACTGAAGGAAGTGATGAAACAGGAAGTAGAACCCTCCTCAACAGGATCTACACTGAGCTCTACATCACAGAGGGACAGAGTGAAGAGGTTAATACTCAACATGAGGTGAGGCAGCTTGAGACGGCTTCCAAGATGAAGATCCTCCACGACACTCCCATCAGGTGCCACGACATCTTTAAAGCCTCCACTGACCAGCAGAGCAGAATCAGAGTCGTCCTGACCAACGGCGTCGCTGGCGTTGGAAAAACCTTCTTGGTGCAGAAGTTCACTCTGGACTGGGCCGAGGGTTTAGAAAACCAGGATGTGGGTCTGCTGACTGTGCTTTCGTTCAGGGAGCTGAACCTGGTGAAGGACCAGCAGCACAGTCTCCTCACACTGCTCCGTGTTTTCCATCCAGCGTTACAGAAGCTCACGGCAGAGACGCTCGCTGTCTGTAAACCTTTGTTCATCTTTGACGGCCTGGATGAAAGCAGACCTTCTCTGGACTTCAACCACAGGGAGCTTGTGTCTGAGGTCACACAGAGGTCATCAGTCAACGTTCTGCTGACAAACCTCATCCGGGGGAATCTGCTTCCCTCGGCTCTCGTCTGGATAACCTCCAGACCTGCGGCGGCCAATCAGATCCCTCCTGCGTGTGTTGACAGGGTCACAGAAGTACGAGGGTTCACTGACGCCCAGAAGGAGGAGTACTTCAGGAGGAGATTCAGTGATGAAGAGCTGAGCAGCAGAATCATCTCACACATCAAGACATCCAGGAGCCTCCACATCATGTGTCAAATCCCAGTCTTCTGCTGGATCAGTGCTACAGTTCTGGAGCACATGTTGACCACAGACCAGAGAGGAGAGCTGCCCAAGACCCTGACTGACCTGTACTCACACTTCCTGCTGGTTCAGACAAAGAGGAAGAACAACAAGTACGGTGAGGGACATGAGACGACTCCACAGCAGCTGATGGAGGCTGACAGGGACGTTCTCCTGAAGCTGGGGAGGCTGGCACTTAAACATCTGGAGGAAGGAAACATCATGTTCTACCAAGAAGACCTAGAGCTGTGTGGTGTTAATGTCACAGAGGCCTCAGTGTTCTCAGGAGTTTGTACTGAGATCTTCAGAAGAGAGTGTGTGATCTTCCAGAAATCAGTCTACTGCTTTGTTCATCTGAGCGTTCAGGAGTTCCTGGCTGCAGTCTACATGTTCCACTGTAACACCAAGAGGAACACAGAAGAACTCAACAACTTCTTTAGAACATATGGGAACACAGACAGTACCTTCTCCCTGGATGACCTCCTGAAGAGAACCATGGAGAAATCCCTCACCAGTACAAATGGTCATCTGGACCTGTTTGTTCGCTTCCTTCACGGCCTCAGTCTGGAGTCCAACCAGAGAGTCTTAGGAGGCCTGCTGGGTCGGACAGAGAACAATCCAGAGATCATCCAGGGAGTCATCAACAACCTGAAGGAGATGGAGAGTGATGACATTTCTCCTGACAGAAGCATTAACATCTTCCACTGTCTGACTGAGATGAACGACCACTCAGTTCATCAGCAGATGCAACAGTTCCTGACGTCAGGGAACAAATCAGAGAAACTCTCTGTCATCCACTGCTCAGCTCTGGCCTACATGCTGCAGATGTCAGAAGAGGTTCTGGATGAGTTCGACCTGAAGAAGTTCAACACATCATACCAGGGTCGACGGAGACTGATCCCAGCTGTGAGGAACTGCAGGAAGGCTCTGTGAGTACAGACATGATCAATAACATGTTCAATCAGTGGAGATGAGTCGTTCTTCAAAAACACTCAGTGTTAAATGATTCTCATTGTTTTGGGCAGTGTGTGTGTGTTAGAGTGGTCAACACTGTTTGTGCATCCTTTCTGTGAGGAGGTGTGTGTGTGTGAGTGTGTGTAATAAGTTATTATTATTATGTACATATACTTTCTCTAGAGTTCCCACCCTGCGTTTGTCCTCCCCCACCCACCAGTGGAGTGTCCGTCCCTCCAGGTTCCTGACATGTTGACTTCACAATAATATGAGTCACTGTGACCTTTGACCTTTGACCACTGAAATCTAATCAGTTTATCTTTGAGTCAAAATGTGAAGAAATCCCCGAAAGACGGACTTGAGATATCATGTTGAAGAGGCCATGAATATGTTCTGTGACCTTTGACCTCTGACCACCTGAATCTAATGAGTTCCTCTGTTAGTCTGAATGAAGCTTGAACCAAATCTAAAAGGATTCTCTTGAGGAGTTTTTAACAAAGAGGGGATTTACCAGGGTGACGGTCACATGATCTGAATGTTTTGAATGTTGTGTTTTTTGATTTAATTCTCACAGATTTGATATTTTTTTTACAGACTCAGTGGATGTGAACTCTCAGAGACTCACTGTGAAGTTGTGGGCTCAACTCTGAAGGCAGACCCATCACATCTGAGAGAACTGGATCTGAGTGGAAGCATTCTGCAGGATTCAGGAGTGAAGCCGCTGTGTTCTGGACTGGAGAGTCCAAACTGTCTACTGGAGATTCTGAGGTCCTTAAATCCTTGTTCACTTTTCAGACTTTCTTTCTTATTGAGTCATTATTTATTTAAATTGTCTCAGTTCTGCTCTGCTCACTGTCCCTCAGTTATCTGTCCCTCACCCAGCCTGTCAGTCACGTCCACCTCATCAACTCCATTCACGTGCTCCTGATCACTGAGAAAGTGTCAGTAAATAACATGTGGACTGAGGCAGAGCACTCGTCCTCTTCAGGTTTTCAAAATAAGACACATTCTTAATGGACAGTTGATAAGTATAGAAACAAACAGGAAGTGACTGTCAGGAGCCGTTCCTACTTTAAACAGTGTTTAATTACACAAACCTGCTCAGGGACCAGCACACAGAGAAGAAGCTGATGAATGAAACAATGGTCCAACATGTCTGATCTGATATTTATCTTCAGGTCACAGACTGGACTGAGGTCAGCAGCATGTTGAGAGTCTGTGTTGACATGATGACGATCTACAACAACAGGAGCACACATTCTAATATTCATATTTCTTTATCCAGGTTGGAGGGCTGCAGTCTGTCAGAGATCAGCTGTTCTTCTCTGGCTTCAGCTCTAAAGTCAAACCCCTCTCATCTGAGAGAACTGGATCTGAGTACAAACAACCTGCAGGACTCAGGAGTGAAGGAGCTGTGTGGTTTTCTACAGAGTCCAACCTGTCGACTGGAGACTCTGAGGTCAGTTCACTGACTGACTTTAGTAGATCTCAGATCTATAAAACAGCATTTATATCTCATTTATCTCATTTCATTCTAATTTAGCATAATTTCTCTTCATACATAACTTGAATTCCATTAATTAATCTGTTACATTTTAAATATTCAGCTACTTGTTAAAACACTGAGTTTAGTTCTGGATTTCCAAAACTGATCTGCAGGACAGAGACCGGGTCCAAATAATCTATATGTACTGAATCAGGACTCGTTTTTTTGTCCAACATGTCTGATTTCATATTTATCTTCCATGTTATGAGTCTGTGCTGACATGAATATGTGTCTGTTATTTTCACACATGAACTCAGTTTAATTTACAGTTAAGTTTTATTCTTTATCCAGGTTGGAGAACTGCAGTCTGTCAGAGATCAGCTGTTCTTCTCTGGCTTCAGCTCTGAGGTCAAACCCCTCTCATCTGAGAGAACTGGATCTGAGACACAATGACCTGCAGGACTCAGCAGTGAAGGAGCTGCTTGATCTACAGCAGAGTCCAACCTGTCGACTGGAGACTCTGTGGTCAGTAGATAGTTGGAGTCAGTCCACGCTGCTTTCATCAGTATTTTACTAAACACAGTCAGTATCACACATCCAGGGTCTGTGCTACCAAGCAGGATTTGTGGTTATCAGGTTAACTTCAGGTTTAGTTATTTTATCCTACGAATCTTGTTCACTTCTCAGAGACAGTGTGTGTCCTCAGAGACAGTGAAAGTGTGTGTCCTCAGAGTCAGTGAGACAGTTTGTATCCTCAGAGACAGTGAGACAGTGTGTCTTCAGAGTCAGTGAGACAGTGTGTGTCATAAGAGACAGTGTGTGTCCTCAGAGTCAGTGAGACAGTGTGTGTCATTAGAGACAGTGTGTGTCCTCAGAGTCAGTGAGACAGTGTGTGTCATTAGAGACAGTGTGTGTCCTCAGAGTCAGTGAGACAGTGTGTGTCATTAGAGACAGTGTGTGTCCTCAGAGTCAGTGAGACAGTGTGTGTCCTCAGAGACAGTGAGACAGTGTGTGTCTTCAGAGTCAGTGAGACAGTGTGTGTCATTAGAGACAGTGTGTGTCCTCAGAGTCAGTGAGGCAGTCTACAACTTACAAAACCTGGACCACAGCTGACAGCCTCACACGAGGAACAGAGACAGTGTCGTCTTCATCTGATCTGAGACAGTTTGTTCTCTCACTTCATCAGTGAAGAACTGATCAGGTGGATCTTTGTCACAGCTCTGAGATCAGTGGGACTGAAGCCTCTCCTCATCACCACGGTAACCAGGAGCTCTTTCTACAGAGCAGTCCATCTGTCTCATCTGGTCCCAGTTTGTCAGAAGCAGATGTTCATCAACACACAGTGAAACATGTCTTCACCTGTAACAGCAGTAAATCCACCTCTCAGGTGTCCACTCTGCACTTTGACATGCAGAGGACACACACTGAGCTCTTAGCGTGTTCATTCCAACACGTGAACATGAAGCAGAGAGGAAGCTGCTCCACCTCTGAACAGGACTGAAGTCCCTGCTGCTCTTTCTACTGGATGAGCTGCATCACTGACTCACAGCTGATGAAGTGAGTCTCTGTGACACTGATGTCTTCTTCTCTCAACAGGTGGGAGGGGGGGGCGTTGTCTTTGTTTAGGTGGGTTTGAAGAGGACAGTGTGTGTTTGGACGGAGGCTGAGCTGTGTCCTGAGGATCCAGAGGCTGAAGCAGCAGCAGCTTGTGTGTAGTCTCCAATCTACACAACCCCTAATCTGCATGTGTTTGTGAGATGAAGCCGGAGCACCTGGAGAAAACACGGGGAGAACATGCAGACTCCACACAGGAAGACCCATCTGAACTGGATTCAAACCAGCAACCTTCTTGCCCCGATTGTGTGTATTAGCATGAAGAATGTGTTTATTGAAATGACACAACACAAGCAGAATATATAAACCCTCTATAAAGAGTCACATAGAGTGTGTTAAGTCTGTCTTTATTATTTTCCACATATGTCCCTCAGTATGTCTCCATGTGGGTAGAACCGCATTCTGTGTATATAGGTGGATGACATGACGCATGATTTTTATGTAATTAAGTGTGAATGTTTATTTAGATGCATTTAACCACTTAAACAACACATGGATGTGATGCAAATTATGGTACTTTGTTTTAAACTTATGATTTTGTTTGAAATATCTGTTATGTTTTGATTATATTTTAAGCTGAATACGCATGTCCTCCGGTGTGACCGTAACATAGCTGAAGCATTAAACTTACATATTAACAAAATAAACCAGAAATATCTGGAGCAGGTAATAACTGCCTTGGCATTATACTGTATATAATGACTTTATTAATATTAGGTTTTAATATGCACAAAACTAGTATATTACTATTTACAGCTAAATAACTTTCGTAACACAAATAATGTCCTGTGGCGTGACATGGAAAATCAGATTTTTGTAACGGCAGTAACATGGACAACTATAGGGGCCCTTAGTTTATCCCACTACCAGGAAGCCCCCCAGATGTTGGAATGTACTGTGTATGTTGAAAGGTGACTGTTAACCTCTGATTAATTTCATAAATTTCACTCTTTCTGTTAGACAATGAATGTGTGATTTTTCGAATGTCCTGTAGTGTGACGGCTATAGTTAAAAATTTGTTTAAAAAAAAGTGTAAACAAAAATTTCAATTTTTTTTTTTTTTTAATTTAATTAAACATATTACGGTTAAACTGTGTTATTCTTCAGTTAGCATAATAGCTAAGGGTCAGTCTTGTATAGCAATGACTCAAAATGATGAAAATGTCCTGCGGTGTGACGGCCGGTCACACCACAATGAAATTATACAAAAAATCCGAGGAACACTAGCAGTTTAAAAAAATTCAGCATTTGAACATTATAATTTCATAAAACTGTAATCCTCATTAGAACTTTATTAAAAAAATACTGTTTCACCCTTATTTGTCAACTACCTGTTGTTTATGATCTTAAAGTTCCTGGATTCAAGTCACAAATTGATTTCGTTCAACACAAAGCTCAACACATTGAAATCACTTTGAGTTTAAAATCAGAGTTTTGTCTTTGACACAAAAGATCAAAACTCTGGACTTAAAAATGGGACGTTTTCATTTCTGCATCAGGTGCAGAGCAGTGGTGGCTTTTCTACTTTTGACCCACAGGTGGCGCTGCAGTATAACAGCAGCACATCCCAGTCAACGCCTTTATATTCAGTCTATGAGTCAAACACATGGATCATTTCCTCTGTGACAAACCAGATGTAACGAGAAGAAAAACATCTCAGAGAGAAAAGTTCTGTTTCTACTTGTCTCTGCTTTAATGCTCAATACACATCCTTCCACCGACTTCACTGGAATCCTGACTCAGCGTTTCTTTCCTCTTCAAACAAACAGGTGGAAACATCTCATCCTTGGTGCAGGTAAAAGAACAAAATCACCAGTTTGACATCATGGAAACAAGCAGAAGAAACGTGAATTAGACATTTACAGTATGAAGAAGAGTCGATGAAGAGCAGAGCATCTTTAAGTCTCTGAGGAAACTGTCTAATAAACATTTTACCATATTTAATAGAAAACTGACCTGAGGACATTTTTTTTATACAAACGTAGATGAAGATTATTGTTGTACGTTCTCGACCACCACCTCAGAACAACCACCGTTGTAGCAGGCCTCTGGGAACAGCAGCATGCTGGGAAATAATTGATGATGGGAGGTTCCCAGCAGAGACAAGGGACAGAAAGTGTCTGAGAGATGATGTCCTGAAGACAGTGGACATTTTGAGCCTGTTGTGTTGAACAGTTTGTGTTATTTTGTGGAGACACTTGTCTTAACATGATGATTTCACTTCATGTTCAAGCCCATCTCAGTTCTTTGTGACTTCAGAATAAGAAATGTTTGACAGTCAGTTCCTGACAGGCTCAAGTGTCACTGTGTAGAGAGGTCATCATGTGACTTTGTTATGACCCTCAACACACGTGTGTCAGTGTAACATGTGACTGAAGCCATGTTCATGAACACGCTGCTCTAACATCTGTCCAGCAGATGTTGAAGATCTGAGGTCCACTTCCTCTGCAGCAGAGTGAGACCATCATCTCTTCATGGAGCTGTGCACCAGGCTGTTGTCACGGTGACCAAACACAAAGTGTGAACAGCAGGTCGTCCAGAGGATCCGTTAGAATTCCATCAAACACGTTTTGGGGGTTTACTTTATACTTATAAGGAAAAGCTTGTGCTCGTAATGAAATTCTACATCTGATCAATATGTCTCAATATAAACAGCCTCATAAACATCAACATTATATTTTATTTGATATAAATTTCATATTATTTTCACCAACTTAATCCTATAAACCAACACAGCAGTTAAGCTGGTGCACGCAACTGGTGCAAGCTGCAGACATTATATCTGATTTAGGATCGAACAGTAGTTATTCCCTCACACTAAGTTTCACCCTGTTGACCACAGTTAAATATAAAAATACACTTTTCATACTTCACTTCATCACTGGATTATTTTTGATGTATTTTTTTTTTTTATTATTGCAGGTGTCACCCTCGCATCAGTTTTAGATGAGGAGATGCTATACCACCATCCACCCTTAGGGGGCAGTAGTGCTGCGGGGACTGATGTTAACGAGCTGTACAAAGACAACTAGAAGAAGACCCGTCACAGGAGTAGCTTGCATACATGTCTCCGAACATTGTGGCATCAAAGGCAGCTGGATTTAAATAGTGTGACATCAAAGGCAACTTAGGCAGCTGCACTGACCAGTCTCAGTTGACACCGGAAGTACCCATACCGGAAGACTAGTCCGGTTTGAACAGTGAAGCTCCGCGTTGTCTTCACATCGCACAGGTTTGTTTTTACCATTTTTTAATCACAACAGAGCAAATGATCATTTAAAAAAACAAAGCTAGTTAACGTAAACACTCACGTAAGCTATTTTATTCAGTGACTCTTATTTTGAAGAGCTAAAGAGCTGAAGATGCAGCTCTTTCTAGAAGCGTCAACAGTGCAGTGTGTTGCCATGGTTACACAATGCAACTTCCATTCAGAATTCAGAGGAGCCGTCCTGTGCTCTCTGGTGATTTCAGGAAGAAGCTTTGAGGTTTGTATGGTTTGTTTCCTCAGGAGATCAAAGGAAACATGGTGCAGCTGCATGTGAAGCGAGGAGACGAGAGTCAGTTCCTCTTCAGCTGCTCAGTGGACGTTCAGCTGGAAGAGGCCATCCGGCAGATCAATGCCATCTACAACAGGAGACTGAAGGTGGAGCGGATATGTACAGGTGAGAGCTACACACAACACACAGACACACAGACACACTACATCCCCTGGTCCCTTACCCTAACCTTAACCATCCAGACTAAATGCGTAACCCTTACCTAAACCTAATTTTAACCCTTAAACCAAGTCTTAATCCTCAAACAGAATTTTTGAGGACCAGCCAAAATGTCCTCACAGTGATGGTATTGAACCAAAAGTGGCCCTCATTACTATAGAATACACACACACACACACACACAGACACACACACAATACATCCCCTAGCCCCTTACCATAACCTTAACAATCCAGACTAAATGCATAAACCTAACTCTAACTCTAACCCTTAAACCAAGTCTTAACCCTCAAGCAGTCCATTGAACACACACACCTGAAGCTACAGGAGGCTTCACTCACTCTACAGTTTTACCTACGATGGACGAGAGAAATCAACACACTGCAAATCAAGAAAACACTTGCAAATACAGAAACGCACTGCACATTGCGACACCGGAACTGTTTCCATTGTAACAGGGCACATGAACAAAATATTTATAAACACTGTATCCGATGAAAACACAAAGGTGTATCAATGTTTAAAATGCAAAACGAACATGTCTGTTCTTGTTTGGTTCCCTCAGAGATCCCGGAGCTTGCAGACCACGGCGTCACGCTGCCGCCCAACATGCAGGGGCTGACCGCCGAGCAGATCGTGGATCTGAACCTGAGGGACGAGTGGGAGGAGAAGTGCGTTCCCAGCGGAGGAGCAGTACTAAGGACCGATGAGATCGGGAGAAGGAACGGACACGGTGAGGGTCTGACTCGTGATCGAAGCTGTGACGAGGGCCTGGAGCCAAAGGAGATGCTTCAAGGGTCTTTTATTTTGGAGATTTCATGTGGATAAACTGCTGTAGATGGTTTTGTGAAGTAAATTGACATGAAATAGTGTATGGACTTTTTTTTTTATTTCTATGCAGGCAGGAAGGAAGAGAAAAGTGGTTGTTGTCCTCTCACCTCTCATGTCTTTGCCCTCTACAGCTCCTAATGATAGAATGAAAGAGGTGTTGATGAAAACAATGGACGAGGCAAAGGCTCTAATCTCCAAAGTGAGTACGAGATTTAACCCTAAATCTTAATTATCAACTAGTTATTTTAGTGTAAGATTTGTGCATCTTTATCTTTATATATCATTTTATACAATAATATTGTCTTTTGCACACTCTGTCTACATATTCTTACAGTCATAGTATATTATATTATCTATTGTATAGTCAAATACTTATATTTATACCTCTACTATATATCATATATTATATCATACTCTCTGTATATTCTTTGTATATATAAGTATATACACATATTTATACATGTGTACATGTTATAATTATTATTATTATATTACTATTATTATTATATATACTGTTGCTGCCATTATTACTATATACTGCTATTATATTGGTATAATTACTATCATATATAAATATATATTATGTTATATTATATACTATATATACTGTACTATTTTTATATACTGTCTAACAATAACATTACCATCATATCATCAGTACTATTACCATCTTCTTGCCACTGCA